>NC_134360.1:3912133-4212133 GCF_048569485.1 Anomaloglossus baeobatrachus | reverse complement strand
TTCCCGTGCATGCTACGGTACACACTGTGCTGGCTTCCCGTGCATGCTTCGGTACATATTGTGCTGGCTTCCCGTGCACGCCTTAGTTGTAATGATTTGGGTAATGTAGATCTGGTAATTCGTGTGGATTTCAGTCTTCGGCCGGCCTCGCTTTCAGCATTTTATTTACTCCGTGCCCCCGATCACACCCGGACCCACATGACGCTCTCTGGCACCGATCACACCCGGACCCACATGACGCTCTCTGGCACCGATCACACCCGGACCCACATGACGCTCTCTGGCACCGATCACACCCGGACCCACATGACGCTCTCTGGCACCGATCACACCCGGACCCACATGACGCTCTCTGGCACCGATCACACCCGGACCCACATGACGCTCTCTGGCACCGATCACACCCGGACCCACATGACGCTCTCTGGCACCGATCACACCCGGACCCACATGACGCTCTCTGGCACCGATCACACCCGGACCCACATGACGCTCTCTAGCACCGATCACACCCAGACCCACATGACGCTCTCTGGCACCGATCACACCCGGACCCACATGACGCTCTCTGGCACCGATCACACCCGGACCCACATGACGCTCTCTGGCACCGATCACACCCGGACCCACATGACGCTCTCTGGCACCGATCACACCCGGACCCACATGACGCTCTCTGGCACCGATCACACCCGGACCCACATGACGCTCTCTGGCACCGATCACACCCGGACCCACATGACGCTCTCTGGCACCGATCACACCCGGACCCACATGACACTCTCTGGCACCGATCACACCCGGACCCACATGACACTCTCTGGCACCGATCACACCCGGACCCACATGACACTCTCTGGCACCGATCACACCCGGACCCACATGACACTCTCTGGCACCGATCACACCCGGACCCACATGACACTCTCTGGCACCGATCACACCCGGACCCACATGACACTCTCTGGCACCGATCACACCCGGACCCACATGACACTCTCTGGCACCGATCACACCCGGACCCACATGACACTCTCTGGCACCGATCACACCCGGACCCACATGACGCTCTCTGGCATCGGTTCTGGAGGGAAATGTGCTTGTTTTCACTTTTGCAACAGCATTGTGATACGAGCAGTAAATCCCCACACACTTCTGCACAGCACATTTTGGGGTCATATTCTCTGCGCAGCACATTTTGGGGTCATATTCTCTGCGCAGCACATTTTGGGGTCATATTCTCTGTGCAGCACATTTTGGGGTCATATTCTCTGCGCAGCACATTTTGGGGTCATATTCTCTGCGCAGCACATTTGGGGTCATATTCTCTGCGCAGCACATTTGGGGTCATATTCTCCGCGCAGCACATTTTGGGGTCATATTCTCTGTGCAGCACACTTGGGGTCATATTCTCTGCGCAGCACATTTTGGGGTCATATTCTCTGCGCAGCACATTTTGGGGTCATATTCTCTGCGCAGCACATTTTGGGGTCATATTCTCTGCGCAGCACATTTGGGGTCATATTCTCTGCGCAGCACATTTTGGGGTCATATTCTCTGCGCAGCACATTTTGGGGTCATATTCTCTGCGCAGCACATTTTGGGGTCATATTCTCTGCGCAGCACATTTTGGGGTCATATTCTCTGCACAGCACATTTTGGGGTCATATTCTCTGCACAGCACATTTTCGGGCGGATCATAGTCTCTGCGCAGCACATTTGGGGTCATATTCTCTGTGCAGCACATTTTGGGGTCATATTCTCTGCACAGCACATTTGGGGTCATATTCTCTGCGCAGCACATTTTGGGGTCATATTCTCTGCGCAGCACATTTTGGGGTCATATTCTCTGCGCAGCACATTTTGGGGTCATATTCTCTGCACAGCACATTTTGGGGTCATATTCTCTGCACAGCACATTTTCGGGCGGATCATAGTCTCTGCGCAGCACATTTTGGGGTCATATTCTCTGCACAGCACATTTTGGGGTCATATTCTCTGCACAGCACATTTTGGGGTCATATTCTCTGCACAGCACATTTTGGGGTCATATTCTCTGCACAGCACATTTTCGGGCGGATCATAGTCTCTGCAGGGAACATTTCCTGTTTGTCGCAGATCTCGGAGGTCGTCCGTATTACTTCAGGTTAAGAAATGTCACATCCTAAACAATCAGCAGACGGTGATGGATCATCACCACCCCTGGGATAGGAGGAGGCATCAGAAGCTGCAGCCAATGAGGTCGCTGCTTATATAACCACACTGCATCATGAAAATGTAAACTCTAATATGATTGGCTGATGTTAACTAGAAGAATTACAGCTGGAATATGATTGGTTGCTGTAGGCCTCACCTTACAAGGGGTGTGCACCTCCGGGGACATTTTTTCCCAGAATACATGTATTATGCACTATACTGCACCACAATATTACAGCCTAGAACGGCCATTGACATCAGGCTGCGGGGGCCAACTCCTAACACTCCTCCTGATTCCGAGAACTGGAGGCCATTGCCATGAGGAAGTAGCCAAGGTTCACAGAAACGCCGGCTGAAGGTGTGCAGCAGGTCATAACAGCAAGCGTGCAGCAGGTCATAACAGCAAGCGTGCAGCAGGTCATAACAGCAAGCGTGCAGCAGGTCATAACAGCAAGCTTACAGCAGGTCATAACAGCAAGCGTGCAGCAGGTCATAACAGCAAGCGTGCAGCAGGTCATAACAGCAAGCGTGCAGCAGGTCATAACAGCAAGCGTGCAGCAGGTCATAACAGCAAGCGTGCAGCAGGTCATAACAGCAAGCGTGCAGCAGGTCATAACAGCAAGCGTGCAGCAGGTCATAACATCAAGCTTACAGCAGGTCATAACAGCAAGCGTGCAGCAGGTCATAACAACTACAGGGCTCTAGGAGGAACTAAGGACGGTTCGTCATGAATAGGTTGAATAATTCTGAGGCTGCAGTAGTCAGTAAATGACTCATTCCTACACCATCTCTCCCTGAGGAAGTCTGATGACGAAACGTGCGTTGGAAGGTAGCAGATGAACTACACAGACCCTGTATTAGGTATCTATTCTATTTACATGTTGTTTCCACTCTTTCTAGTGAATGGCTCTTTACTGAACTCATTCTTCTATATTACCATCATATACATATTTATTAGAGTGCAGATTATTTATTGAAATCTATATTATATTTAGCATTATGTTAATATTCATGTATCTCATTTGTTCAGCATTTTAGGGATATTTATTGATTCATTTATTCACCCTGTGGCCTGTTAGTGATTGTCCCTTGGATCGGCCTACATTCCGCCTGTGTCCTATATGGAGGGGCGCAGCTGACTTGTGGCATTTTATGTAAGCTGGAGACTGATTAATCTGTTTGGCTTTAGTTTGGGAGATTCTGCATAAGTTACGGGGTTAAAGAATGACTGGATCCAGACATTAATCCTGCCTCATATTGGCTCTTCTCAGGATAATGGCTTTGGTCTTTCGATTGTTTGGAGATTCTGCTGTGGATTTTTTTTCAACTTTTCTAGATAACGGAGATATTCTCAAGTTATCCTTTTTAGCTCCTGACAATCTGCTGTTATAAATCTTGCAAAATCAGCCACCGCACAGCTATCAGAGCAGGTCATCCCAGCTCCTGCCCTCTGCGGCTGTCCACAGCTGTGCACTTCTTCATATTCCCTGTTATCTGTAGGTGTAAATACACTGACTACAGCGTAGACTCCAGAACAGACCACAGAGCTGAATGTGTTACAGCAGAGCTTGTGCTGAGCTTTATAGTTCTCCTAATGCTACAGCTCTGCTACTCACCAGAGCTGTCACTCAAGAAGAAGAGCCTGTCCCCAGAGACCAGAAGTGAGGAGATGGCAGAGCTTGTGCTGAGCTTTATAGTTCTCCTAATGCTACAGCTCTGCTACTCACCAGAGCTGTCACTCAAGAAGGAGAGCCCGCCCCCAGAGACCAGAAGTGAGGAGACGGCAGAGCTTGTGCTGAGCTTTATAGTTCTCCTAATACTACAGCTCTGCTACTCACCAGAGCTGTCACTCAAGGAGGAGAGCCTGTCCCCGAGACCAGAAGTGAGGAGACGGCAGAGCTCTGAGCTGAGCTTTATAGTTCTCCTAATACTACAGCTCTGCTACTCACCAGAGCTGTCACTCAAGAAGGAGAGCCTGTCCCCAGAGACCAGAAGTGAGGAGACGGCAGAGCTTGTGCTGAGCTTTATAGTTCTCCTAATACTATAGCTCTGCTACTCACCAGAGCTGTCACTCAAGGAGGAGAGCCTGTCCCCAGAGACCAGAAGTGAGGAGACGGCAGAGCTTGTGCTGAGCTTTATAGTTCTCCTAATGCTACAGCTCTGCTACTCACCAGAGCTGTCACTCAAGAAGGAGAGCCTGTCCCCAGAGACCAGAAGTGAGGAGACGGCAGAGCTTGTGCTGAGCTTTATAGTTCTCCTAATACTACAGCTCTGCTACTCACCAGAGCTGTCACTCAAGAAGGAGAGCCCGCCCCCAGAGACCAGAAGTGAGGAGACGGCAGAGCTTGTGCTGAGCTTTATAGTTCTCCTAATGCTACAGCTCTGCTACTCACCAGAGCTGTCACTCAAGAAGAAGAGCCCGTCCCCAGAGACCAGAAGTGAGGAGACGGCAGAGCTCTGAGCTGAGCTTTATAGTTCTCCTAATACTATAGCTCTGCTACTCACCAGAGCTGTCACTCAAGGAGGAGAGCCTGTCCCCAGAGACCAGAAGTGAGGAGACGGCAGAGCTTGTGCTGAGCTTTATAGTTCTCCTAATACTATAGCTCTGCTACTCACCAGAGCTGTCACTCAAGGAGGAGAGCCTGTCCCCAGAGACCAGAAGTGAGGAGACGGCAGAGCTTGTGCTGAGCTTTATAGTTCTCCTAATACTATAGCTCTGCTACTCACCAGAGCTGTCACTCAAGAAGGAGAGCCTGTCCCCAGAGACCAGAAGTGAGGAGACGGCAGAGCTTGTGCTGAGCTTTATAGTTCTCCTAATACTACAGCTCTGCTACTCACCAGAGCTGTCACTCAAGGAGGAGAGCCTGTCCCCAGAGACCAGAAGTGAGGAGACGGCAGAGCTTGTGCTGAGCTTTATAGTTCTCCTAATGCTACAGCTCTGCTGCTCACCAGAGCTGTCACTCAAGAAGAAGAGCCCGCCCCCAGAGACCAGAAGTGAGGAGACGGCAGAGCTTGTGCTGAGCTTTATAGTTCTCCTAATGCTACAGCTCTGCTACTCACCAGAGCTGTCACTCAAGAAGAAGAGCCTGTCCCCAGAGACCAGAAGTGAGGAGACGGCAGAGCTTGTGCTGAGCTTTATAGATCTCCTAATGCTACAGCTCTGCTACTCACCAGAGCTGTCACTCAAGAAGAAGAGCCCGCCCCCAGAGACCAGAAGTGAGGAGACGGCAGAGCTTGTGCTGAGCTTTATAGTTCTCCTAATACTATAGCTCTGCTACTCACCAGAGCTGTCACTCAAGAAGGAGAGCCTGTCCCCAGAGACCAGAAGTGAGGAGACGGCAGAGCTTGTGCTGAGCTTTATAGTTCTCCTAATGCTACAGCTCTGCTACTCACCAGAGCTGTCACTCAAGAAGGAGAGCCTGTCCCCAGAGACCAGAAGTGAGGAGACGGCAGAGCTTGTGCTGAGCTTTATAGTTCTCCTAATGCTACAGCTCTGCTACTCACCAGAGCTGTCACTCAAGAAGGAGAGCCCGCCCCCAGAGACCAGAAGTGAGGAGACGGCAGAGCTTGTGCTGAGCTTTATAGTTCTCCTAATGCTACAGCTCTGCTACTCACCAGAGCTGTCACTCAAGGAGGAGAGCCTGTCCCCGAGACCAGAAGTGAGGAGACGGCAGAGCTCTGAGCTGAGCTTTATAGTTCTCCTAATACTATAGCTCTGCTACTCACCAGAGCTGTCACTCAAGAAGGAGAGCCTGTCCCCGAGACCAGAAGTGAGGAGACGGCAGAGCTTGTGCTGAGCTTTATAGTTCTCCTAATGCTACAGCTCTGCTACTCACCAGAGCTGTCACTCAAGAAGGAGAGCCTGTCCCCAGAGACCAGAAGTGAGGAGACGGCAGAGCTTGTGCTGAGCTTTATAGTTCTCCTAATACTACAGCTCTGCTACTCACCAGAGCTGTCACTCAAGAAGGAGAGCCTGTCCCCAGAGACCAGAAGTGAGGAGACGGCAGAGCTCTGAGCTGCTCACGAGACAACGTCCGAATAATCCTTTATTGCTCCTTTTGACATTAAAAATATCAGAACTCTAAAAAAAACAGATTACAGTTAAGATTATCTCATCAACAATCTCAATATCAGTTTTGTTAATTTGATGAATTTACTCCACAGACTTTTGAAAACAATATCTAAGGCTACGTATTATATGGAAAGAACCCAAACATCTTCATCGACACCTTACACCTAAGTGTTAAGGGGTTGTCGGTTCTTGGGGATCAAGTTACTCTATGTGGCCGCAGACTTCTGAATCCTTACAGTGTGCACAGTGAGCGCTGCCAGAATTCTCCGGTGTCGGCACAGTGAGCGCTGCCAGGATTCTCCGGTGCCGGCACAGTGAGCGCTGCCAGAATTCTCCGGTGTCGGCACAGTGAGCGCTGCCAGAATTCTCTGATGCCGGCACAGTGAGAGCTGACAGAATTCTCCAATGGAGGCACAGTGAGCGCTGCCAGAATTCTCCGATGCCGGCACAGTGAGCGCTGCCAGAATTCTCCGATGCCGACACAGTGAGCGCTGCCAGAATTCTCCGATGCCAGCACAGTGAGCGCTGCCAGAATTCTCTGATGCCGGCACAGTGAGCGCTTCCAGAATTCTCTGATGCCGGCACAGTGAGCGCTGACAGAATTCTCTGATGCCGGCACAGTGAGCGCTTCCAGAATTCTCCGGTGTCGGCACAGTGAGCGCTGCCAGAATTCTCTGATGCCGGCACAGTGAGCGCTTCCAGAATTCTCTGATGCCGGCACAGTGAGCGCTGCCAGAATTCTCTGATGCCGGCACAGTGAGCGCTGACAGAATTCTCCGATGCCGGCACAGTGAGCGCTTCCAGAATTCTCCGGTGTCGGCACAGTGAGCGCTGCCAGAATTCTCCGATGCCGGCACAGTGAGCGCTGCCAGAATTCTCTGATGCCGACACAGTGACCGCTGCCAGAATTCTCTGATGCCGGCACAGTGAGCGCTGACAGAATTCTCCGATGGAGGCACAGTGAGCGCTGCCAGAATTCTCCGATGCCAGCACAGTGAGCGCTGCCAGAATTCTCCGATGCCGACACAGTGAGCGCTGCCAGAATTCTCCGATGCCGGCACAGTGAGCGCTGCCAGAATTCTCCGATGCCGGCACAGTGAGCGCTTCCAGAATTCTCTGATGCCGGCACAGTGAGCGCTGCCAGAATTCTCTGATGCCGGCACAGTGAGCGCTTCCAGAATTCTCTGATGCCGGCACAGTGAGCGCTGCCAGAATTCTCTGATGCCGGCACAGTGAGCGCTGCCAGAATTCTCTGATGCCGGCACAGTGAGAGCTGACAGAATTCTCCGATGCCGGCACAGTGAGCGCTGCCAGAATTCTCCGATGCCGACACAGTGAGCGCTGCCAGAATTCTCCGATGCCGGCACAGTGAGCGCTGCCAGAATTCTCTGATGCCGGCACAGTGAGCGCTTCCAGAATTCTCTGATGCCGGCACAGTGAGCGCTTCCAGAATTCTCCGATGCCGGCACAGTGAGCGCTGCCAGAATTCTCTGATGCCGGCACAGTGAGCGCTTCCAGAATTCTCCGATGCCGGCACAGTGACCGCTGCCAGAATTCTCCGATGCCGGCACAGTGACCGCTGCCAGAATTCTCCGATGCCGGCACAGTGACCGCTGTCAGAATTCTCCGGTGTCGGCACAGTGACCGCTGTCAGAATTCTCCGTTGCTGGCACAGTGAGCGCTTCCAGAATTCTCCAGTGCCGGCACAGTGAGCGCTGCCAGAATTCTCCAGTGCCGGCACAGTGACCGCTGTGAGAATTCTCCGATGCCGGCACAGTGAGCGCTGCCAGAATTCTCCGATGCCGGCACAGTGAGCGCTTCCAGAATTCTCCGGTGCCGCGAGCTGACGGTCACATAAGAGCAAATATTTGATCTGCATACATCTGACTAGACATGTCTGGTCATGTGTTGAGTGAGGCCATGCATGTCTAGTCGGCACCTGTATGTGAATCACATATTTGTGGTCATGCGCCCGCCCGCTCACAGCACCGGAGAATCCTGACAGTGTGCATGTTGGATTCATATAGAGTGACTGCCGACTTTAAATCCACGCCTGGACAACCCCTTTAACATGTGTGTTCTACTCAATATTTAGTATATACAGTAACATGGGGAGACGTCTCATTTATCAGTTACCCATACTTATCATAAAGTTTTAAGATGGAGGTCATCGAAGTTCAATAAACTTATGGCGCTAGTTAAACATGTTTGGTATGAGAAATTGCGTGCTCGCGCTCCTCCGGATCCGCGGAGCTGCATTTATGGCGTCTTTTATGGCGCACATTCTTGTTTTACCATCATACAGCGACTCTCCATAATGTGAATAATCCGAGTAACAGAACCAATGTGTTTCCAGCCATCAGGTTTGGACGGATGCCGCAGGCTGAGAAGGAGAAGCTTCTGGCTGAGATCTCCAGCGACATTGACCACCTAAACCCCGAGTGTGCCGATCAGCGGGTCCTGGCCAAGCACTTGTATGACTCCTATCTCAAGTCCTTCCCTTTAACAAAAGCTAAAGCCAGAGCCATCCTGACCGGAAGGACGACGGATAAATCGGTGAGTTATGAGTGTAAATCATTTACCAGCATTGTATAAGACTTGGGCCGGGGCAACGTGGTGACGCGTCGGGCGAGAGCAATTCTCAGAAACGTTGCGAGACAAACATCCGTGCAACTCATCTGCGCCTCGCTGTCCTGCAATTCTGTTACAGCTGTCATTTTACTCTCAAAAAACGGCCAAATCTCGGGGAAGACGCACACAAGTCCCCGTCACACGCATCGACGTTTGTCGCATGCGACTTGCAATCAGCGGCAGAAAGTCCAACACATTTGGAGAAATGAGTGACTTTGTTGCAGGAGGTCACAGATTGCAGAGCACACACCACCATTAATCATGGACGTCACCGTGGAGCCGCGTCCAGGATTATTTTTGGAATGTTGCTTCCCTTTTCTAGACTGTGACACGTTTTGGAAGCTGGAGATGATGATGTACAGGACATACGTTCAGACAAGGCCATGCATTATCTTTATCATGGGCTTCCGTTCTAAAATGTGTAGAAAATCAGAGAAACTATGATATATGTTCAAAGCCGAGATATAGACATAGCCAAGGCCAGGGCCATCACTAGAGCCAGGAAATGAAACATGATGGGGCTGATTCATCAAAGCTGTTACCGCACAAAACTGGCTGAAAACGCTGTGAAAAGTCACAACATTTGTGTGCAACGCGGAGTTGTGCAAAAAATGTCACCAAAGTTCAGCTCCACCACAATGGGTGAAGATGGAGGGGCAGGAGCCTGAGGAAGGACGGGGCTGCACCCACCAAAATGAGTGAAGCTGGAGGGGCAGGAGCCTGGGCAAGGACGGGGCTGCACCCACCAAAATGGGTGAGACTGGAGGGGCAGGAGCCTGGGCAAGGACTGGGCTGCAACCACCACAATGGGTGAGACTGGAGGGGCAGGAGCCTGGGGAAGGACTGGGCTGCACCCACCACAATGGGTGAGACTGGAGGGGCAGGAGCCTGGGGAAGGACTGGGCTGCAACCACCACAATGGGTGAAGCTGGAGGGGCAGGAGCCTGGGGAAGGACTGGGCTGCACCCACCACAATGGGTGAGACTGGAGGGGCAGGAGCCTGGGGAAGGACTGGGCTGCAACCACCACAATGGGTGAAGCTGGAGGGGCAGGAGCCTGGGCAAGGACTGGGCTGCAACCACCACAATGGGTGAAGCTGGAGGGGCAGGTGCCTGGGGAAGGACGAGGCTGCACCCACCACAATGGGTGAAGCTGGAGGGGCAGGAGCCTCGGCAATGACGATGCTGCACCCATTACAATGGGCGAGGCTGGAGTGGCAGGAGCCTAGGCAAGGACGGGGCTGCACCCACCACAATGAGTGATGCTGGAGGGACAGGAACCAGGGCAAGGACGGGGCTGCACCCATTACAATGAGTGAGGCTGGAGGGGCAGGAGCCTGAGGAAGGACGGGGCTGCACCCACCAAAATGAGTGAAGCTGGAGGGGCAGGAGCCTGGGCAAGGACGGGGCTGCACCCACCAAAATGGGTGAGACTGGAGGGGCAGGAGCCTGGGGAAGGACTGGGCTGCAACCACCACAATGAGTGAAGCTGGAGGGGCAGGAGCCTGGGGAAGGACTGGGCTGCAACCACCACAACGGGTGAGACTGGAGGGGCAGGAGCCTGGGGAAGGACGGGGCTGCACCCACCAAAATGGGTGAAGATGGAGGAGCAGGAGCCTGGGGAAGGACAGGGCTGCACCCACCAAAATGAGTGAAGCTGGAGGGGCAGGAGCCTGGGCAAGGACGGGGCTGCACCCACCAAAATGGGTGAGACTGGAGGGGCAGGAGCCTGGGGAAGGACTGGGCTGCAACCACCACAATGAGTGAAGCTGGAGGGGCAGGAGCCTGGGGAAGGACTGGGCTGCAACCACCACAATGGGTGAGACTGGAGGGGCAGGAGCCTGGGGAAGGACGGGGCTGCACCCACCACAATGGGTGAGACTGGAGGGGCAGGAGCCTGGGGAAGGACTGGGCTGCAACCACCACAATGGGTGAAGCTGGAGGGGCAGGAGCCTGGGGAAGGACTGGGCTGCACCCACCACAATGGGTGAGACTGGAGGGGCAGGAGCCTGGGGAAGGACTGGGCTGCAACCACCACAATGGGTGAAGCTGGAGGGGCAGGAGCCTGGGCAAGGACTGGGCTGCAACCACCACAATGGGTGAAGCTGGAGGGGCAGGTGCCTGGGGAAGGACGAGGCTGCACCCACCACAATGGGTGAAGCTGGAGGGGCAGGAGCCTGGGCAAGGACTGGGCTGCAACCACCACAATGGGTGAAGTTGGAGGAGCAGGAGCCTGGGGAAGGACGAGGCTGCACCCACCACAAAGGGTGAAGCTGGAGGGGCAGGAGCCTGGGCAAGGACGGGGCTGCACCCACCACAATGGGTGAAGATGGAGGAGCAGGAGCCTGGGCAAGGACGGGGCTGCACCCACCACAATGGGTGAAGATGGAGGGGCAGGAGCCTGGGCAAGGACGGGGCTGCACCCACCACAATGGGTGAAGATGGAGGGGCAGGAGCCTGGGGAAGGACAGGGCTGCACCCACCAAAATGGGTGAAGCTGGAGGGGCAGACCCCTGGGGAAGGATGGGGCTGCAACCACCACAATGGGTGAGACTGGAGGGGCAGGAGCCTGGGGAAGGACGAGGCTGCACCCACCAAAATGGGTGAAGCTGGAGGGGCAGGTGCCTGGGGAAGGACTGGGCTGCACCCACCACAATGGGTGAGGCTGGAGGGGCAGGAGCCTGGGCAAGGACGGGGCTGCACCCATCACAATGGGTGAAGCTGGAGGGGCAGGAGCCTGGGCAAGGACGGGGCTGCACCCACCACAAAGGGTGAGGCTGGAGGGGCAGGAGCCTGGGCAAGGATGAGGCTGCATCCACCACAAAGGGTGAGGCTGGAGGGGCAGGAGCCTGGGTAAGGACGAGGCTGCACCCACCACAATGGGTGAAGCTGGAGGGGCAGGAGCCTCGGCAATGACGATGCTGCACCCATTACAATGGGTGAGGCTGGAGTGGCAGGAGCTTTGGCAAGGACGGGGCTGCACCCACCACAATCAGTGAAGCTGGAGGGACAGGAGCCACGGCAAGGACGGGGCTGCACCCATTACAATGAGTGAGGCTGGAGGGGCAGGAGCCTGGGGAAGGACTGGGCTGCACCCGGCCATCAAAGTGCTGGTGCCTCTTACTCCAGAAATACTACTCCAGTTACTAACTGGAATAGAAGTTCTGCTGAGACGCACACCACAGAGAAGATGTGCCAAATTCAGTAAGTGGCGTTCCTCATTTAATGATTTTGGTGCATTGCACCTTTATTATGGCAGGGGTGCATGACGCCAGTGTTCATAAATTCACCCCCGGGAGTTCATGTCATAGAAGGGCTGCCCAGGATTAGGGCCTTTTACATGGGGCGATGATTCAGACAAACATTGTGTGAATATTGGCGATCAGGTCAGTCTTTCGGGATTCATACCGTAAATCGCCATCCTATAGAAATTAGGACATATATATATATATATATATATATAGAACATGTCTGTAGGAGAGTAGACTGTAGGACAGTAGACTGTAGACTTTAGGACAGTAGACTGTAGGACAGGAGACTGTAGACTGTAGGACAGTAGACTGTAGACTGTAGGACAGTAGACAGTAGATTGTAGACTGTAGGACAGTAGACTGTAGACAGTAGACTGTAGGACAGTAGACAGTAGATTGTAGACTGTAGGACAGTAGACTGTAGACAGTAGACTGTAGACAGTAGACTGTAGGACAGTAGACTGTGGACTGTAGGACAGTAGACTGTAGACTGTAGGACAGTAGACTGTAGACTGTAGGACTGTAGACTGCAGACTGTAGGACAGTAGACAGTAGACAGTAGACAGTAGATTGTAGACTGTAGACAGTAGACTGTAGACAGTAGACTGTAGACAGTAGACTGTAGACTGTAGGACTGTAGACTGCAGACTGTAGGACAGTAGACAGTAGACAGTAGACAGTAGACAGTAGACAGTAGACAGTAGATTGTAGACTGTAGACAGTAGACAGTAGACTGTAGACTGTAGACTGTAGACAGTAGACAGTAGACAGTAGACTGTAGACTGTAGGACAGTAGACTGTAGACAGTAGGACAGTAGATTGTAGACTGTAGGACAGTAGACTGTAGACAGTAGGACAGTAGACTGTAGGACTGTAGACTGTACACTGTAGGACAGTAGACTGTAGACAGTAGACTGTAGGACAGTAGACAGTAGACTGTAGACTGTAGGACAGTAGACTGTAGGACAGTAGACTGTAGACAGTAGACTGTAGGACAGTAGACTGTGGACTGTAGGACAGTAGACTGTAGACTGTAGGACAGTAGACTGTAGACTTTAGGACAGTAGACTGTAGGACAGGAGACTGTAGACTGTAGGACAGGAGACTGTAGACTGTAGGACAGTAGACTGTAGACTGTAGACTGTAGGACAGTAGACAGTAGATTGTAGACTGTAGGACAGTAGACTGTAGACAGTAGACTGTAGGACAGTAGACTGTAGGACAGTAGACTGTGGACTGTAGGACAGTAGACTGTAGACTGTAGGACAGTAGACTGTAGACTGTAGGACAGTAGACTGTAGGACAGTAGACTGTAGTCTGTAGACAGTAGACTGTAGGACAGTAGACTGTAGGACAGTAGACAGTAGACTGTAGACTGTAGGACAGTAGACTGTAGACAGTAGACTGTAGACTGTAGGACAGTAGACTGTAGGACTGTAGACTGCAGACTGTAGGACAGTAGACAGTAGACAGTAGACAGTAGATTGTAGACTGTAGACAGTAGACTGTAGACAGTAGACTGTAGACTGTAGGACTGTAGACTGCAGACTGTAGGACAGTAGACAGTAGACAGTAGATTGTAGACAGTAGACAGTAGACTGTAGACTGTAGACTGTAGACAGTAGACAGTAGACAGTAGACTGTAGACTGTAGGACAGTAGACTGTAGACAGTAGGACAGTAGACTGCAGACTGTAGGACAGTAGACAGTAGACAGTAGATTGTAGACTGTAGACAGTAGACAGTAGACTGTAGACTGTAGGACAGTAGACTGTAGACTGTAGGACAGTAGACTGCAGACTGTAGGACAGTAGACAGTAGACAGTAGATTGTAGACTGTAGACTGTAGGACAGTAGACTGTGGACTGTAGGACAGTAGACTGTAGACTGTAGGACAGTAGACTGTAGACTTTAGGACAGTAGACTGTAGGACAGGAGACTGTAGACTGTAGGACAGGAGACTGTAGACTGTAGGACAGTAGACTGTAGACTGTAGACTGTAGGACAGTAGACAGTAGATTGTAGACTGTAGGACAGTAGACTGTAGACAGTAGACTGTAGGACAGTAGACTGTAGGACAGTAGACTGTGGACTGTAGGACAGTAGACTGTAGACTGTAGGACAGTAGACTGTAGACTGTAGGACAGTAGACTGTAGGACAGTAGACTGTAGGACAGTAGACTGTAGTCTGTAGACAGTAGACTGTAGGACAGTAGACTGTAGGACAGTAGACAGTAGACTGTAGACTGTAGGACAGTAGACTGTAGACAGTAGACTGTAGACTGTAGGACAGTAGACTGTAGGACTGTAGACTGCAGACTGTAGGACAGTAGACAGTAGACAGTAGACAGTAGATTGTAGACTGTAGACAGTAGACTGTAGACAGTAGACTGTAGACTGTAGGACTGTAGACTGCAGACTGTAGGACAGTAGACAGTAGACAGTAGATTGTAGACAGTAGACAGTAGACTGTAGACTGTAGACAGTAGACAGTAGACAGTAGACTGTAGACTGTAGGACAGTAGACTGTAGACAGTAGGACAGTAGACTGCAGACTGTAGGACAGTAGACAGTAGACAGTAGATTGTAGACTGTAGACAGTAGACAGTAGACTGTAGACTGTAGGACAGTAGACTGTAGACTGTAGGACAGTAGACTGCAGACTGTAGGACAGTAGACAGTAGACAGTAGATTGTAGACTGTAGACAGTAGACAGTAGACTGTAGACTGTAGACTGTAGACAGTAGACAGTAGACTGTAGACTGTAGACTGTAGGACAGTAGACTGTAGACAGTAGACTGTAGACAGTAGACTGTAGACTGTAGGACAGTAGACTGTAGGACAGTAGACTGTAGGACTGTAGACTGTACACTGTAGGACTGTAGACAGTAGACTGTAGACTGTAGGACAGTAGACTGTAGACTGTAGACTGTAGGACAGTAGACTGTAGGACAGTAGACTGTAGGACAGTAGACTGTAGACAGTAGACTGTAGGACAGTAGACTGTGGACTGTAGGACAGTAGACTGTGGACTGTAGGACAGTAGACTGTAGACTGTAGGACAGTAGACTGTAGACTGTAGACTGTAGGACTGTAGACTGCAGACTGTAGGACAGTAGACAGTAGACAGTAGACTGTAGACAGTAGACAGTAGACTGTAGGACTGTAGACTGTACACTGTAGGACAGTAGACTGTAGACAGTAGACTGTAGACTGTAGGACAGTAGACAGTAGACTGTAGACTGTAGGACAGTAGACTGTAGGACAGTAGACTGTAGACAGTAGACTGTAGGACAGTAGACTGTAGGACAGTAGACTGTAGGACAGTAGACTGTGGACTGTAGGACAGTAGACTGTAGACTGTAGGACAGTAGACTGTAGACTGTAGACTGTAGGACTGTAGACTGCAGACTGTAGGACAGTAGACAGTAGACAGTAGACTGTAGACTGTAGACTGTAGGACTGTAGACTGTACACTGTAGGACAGTAGACTGTAGACAGTAGACTGTAGGACAGTAGACAGTAGACTGTAGACTGTAGACTGTAGGACAGTAGACTGTAGGACAGTAGACTGTAGACAGTAGACTGTAGGACAGTAGACTGTAGACAGTAGACTGTAGGACAGTAGACTGTGGACTGTAGGACAGTAGACTGTAGACTGTAGGACAGTAGACTGTAGACTGTAGGACTGTAGACTGCAGACTGTAGGACAGTAGACAGTAGACAGTAGACTGTAGACTGTAGACTGTAGGACAGTAGACTGTAGACTGTAAGACAGTAGACTGTAAGACAGTAGACTGTAGGACAGTAGACTGTAGACTGTAGACAGTAGACTGTAGACTGTAGACTGTAGGACAGTAGACTGTAGGACAGTAGACTGTAGGACAGTAGACAGTAGACTGTAGACTGTAGGACAGTAGACTGTAGGACAGTAGACTGTAGGACAGTAGACTGTAGACTGTAGACTGTAGGACAGTAGACTGTAGGACTGTAGGACTGTAGACTGTAGACTGTAGGACTGTAGACTGTAGACAGTAGACTGTAGACTGTAGGACAGTAGACTGTAGGACAGTAGACTGTAGACAGTAGACTGTAGGACAGTAGACTGTAGACAGTAGACTGTAGGACAGTAGACTGTGGACTGTAGGACAGTAGACTGTAGACTGTAGGACAGTAGACTGTAGACTGTAGGACTGTAGACTGCAGACTGTAGGACAGTAGACAGTAGACAGTAGACTGTAGACTGTAGGACAGTAGACTGTAGACTGTAAGACAGTAGACTGTAAGACAGTAGACTGTAGGACAGTAGACTGTAGACTGTAGACTGTAGACTGTAGACTGTAGGACAGTAGACTGTAGGACAGTAGACTGTAGGACAGTAGACAGTAGACTGTAGACTGTAGGACAGTAGACTGTAGGACAGTAGACTGTAGGACAGTAGACTGTAGACTGTAGACTGTAGGACAGTAGACTGTAGGACTGTAGGACTGTAGACTGTAGACAGTAGACTGTAGACTGTAGACTGTAGACTGTAGGACTGTAGACTGTAGACAGTAGACTGTAGACTGTAGGACAGTAGACTGTAGACTGTAGGACAGTAGACTGTAGGACAGTAGACTGTAGGACTGTAGGACTGTAGACTGTAGACAGTAGACTGTAGACTGTAGACAGTAGACTGTAGACAGTAGACTGTAGACTGTAGGACAGTAGACTGTAGACTGTAGACAGTAGGAGAGTAGACAGTAGACTGTAGACTGTAGGACAGTAGACTGTAGGACAGTAGATGGTCGCACTCATGGACACACGAGTGACTTATCTGCCTTCTTCTTTCAGCCCGTGGTGATTTATGATATGAACTCGCTGATGATGGGAGAAGATCAGATCCACTGCCAGTACCTGACTCCTTACATGGAGCAGAACAAGGAGGTTGCAATTCGCATTTTCCAGAGATGTCAGTCTCGATCGGTGGAGGCCGTCCGGGAGATCACCGAATTTGCCAAAAACATTCCAGGATTTGTCAGTCTTGACCTAAATGACCAAGTAACTCTCCTGAAGTACGGTGTCCACGAGATCATCTTCACAATGCTGGCCTCCCTCATGAATAAAGATGGCGTTCTCATCGCCGACGGCCAAGGATTCATGACCCGGGAGTTTCTCAAGAGCCTGAGGAAGCCATTCGGTGAATTTATGGAGCCCAAGTTTGAGTTTGCCGTCAGATTTAACGCTCTGGAGCTGGATGACAGTGACCTGGCCATTTTCGTAGCTGTCATCATTCTTAGCGGAGGTAAGACGGGTTTGGTGCCAGTGGGTGTGTAGAGTGCGTGGCATGGTTCCCAGCTGTCCTCGCTAATGGGCAGATTTTATGAGATATGACATCAATGTCAGGCGGCGCAGCAGAATTTGTTAAAATGTAACCACCTAGTAAACGTCAGATGGAGCAATGTCATCTCAGGATAAGCTCCCGCAGAGCTCAGGTGAAGGAACAATAAAAGGAGCAGGTTCAAACCAGACGCCTCCGCGAAGACGCAGATCGGGAAGGAAACGCCAGATTATAGACTAGAAGACATTTATCCTGTGCCAGATAATATGCATCCATATCTTACCAGAAAGGGAGAGTTTGTGGGAAAAACCGTGCAGGGAACATGAACAAAAGCTGCAAATCTTTATGTAAAGTGGTAACCCAGCGCGCCGAAAGCTGAGCAAGAGATAGCAAGGACATTGGTGCAATCTGCATCTGTGCAATCTGTATCGGAGCAATCTGCATCAGTGCAAGCTGCATTAGTGCAATCTGTATCGGTGCAATCTGTATCAGTGCAATCTGCATCAGTGCAATCTGTATCAGTGCAATCTGTATCGGTGTAATCTGTATCGGTGCAATCTGTATCAGAGCACTCTGTATGTGTGCAATGCTCATCAGTGCAATCTGTTTCTGTGCAATCTGTATCGGAGCAATCTGCATCAGTGCAATCTGCATCTGTGCAATCTGTATCTGTGCAATCTGTATCGGTGCAATCTGTATTGGTGCAATCTGTATCAGAGCACTCTGTATGTGTGCAATGCTCATCAGTGCAATCTGTTTCTGTGCAATCTGTATCGGAGCAATCTGCATCAGTGCAATCTGCATCTGTGCAATCTGTATCTGTGCAATCTGTATCGGTGCAATCTGTATTGGTGCAATCTGTATCGGTGCAATCTGTATCGGTGCAATCGGTATAGATGCAATCTGTATCGGTGCAATCTGTATTGATGCAATCTGTATCTGTGCAATCTGTATCTGTGCAATCTGCATTAGTGCAATCTGTAATGGTGCAATCTGTATTCCATAAATCAATAGAACACATGGGAATAAGACGCTGGGTAATAAATCATGGGGGAAATCTGCTGCAATCTCCTCCACGACTGAGCAGTCATTACCAAAACTCTCATATCACAGGAAAAATCTGTATTCAGGGTCCACGGAGTGTTAAGGTCCAGTCACACTAAACAACTTACCAGCGATCCCAACAACGATAGGGATCGCTGGTAAGTTGCTAGGAGGTTGCTGGTGAGATGTCACACTGCGACGCTCCAGCGATCCCACCAGCAACCTGACCTGGCAGGGATCGCTGGAGCGTCGCTAAACGAGTTGCTGGTGAGCTCACCAGCAACCAGTGACCAGCCCCCAGCGCCGCGTGGAAGATGCTGCGCTTGGTAACTAAGGTAAATATTGGGTAACCAAGGACAGGGCTTCTTGGTTACCCGATGTTTACATTGGTTACCAGCCTCCGCAGAAGCCGGCTCCTGCTGCCTGCACATTTAGTTGTTGCTGTCTCGCTGTCACACACAGCGATCTGTGCTTCACAGCAGGACAGCAACAACTAAAAAATGGCCCAGGACATTCAGCAACAACCAACGACCTCACAGCAGGGACCAGGTTGTTGCTGGATGTCACACACAGCAACATCGCTAGCAACGTCACAAAAGTTGTTCGTTACCAGCGATGTTGCTAGCGATGTTGCTTAGTGTGACGGGGCCTTTACCAGACTGGGGAGATGACGGTTAGTGCTCATAAGATTCTGTGTAGATGGGAAGGAGAGGAGGGGTTCTGCTTCTAGCTCCTCCCCCAACAGAATCTTATCAGTCACATCTGTCATCTAAGGAAAGAGGAAAAGCAGCGAATCCCAAGTAACACATAATGGGCTGGTTCTGGCCTGTACTGGCCCGCATGCCCGTCCTGCCTCTACAGATCCAGGGATTCTTACCTGATGATCACGGTAATAGCAGACTCTGTAACACAGTATATATGATTGAAGCGGATGCCATCACATCCATGATCTCTTAGACCTGATGAGTCTGATGTATTTACAATGAATCCTTTCTGAGCGTTTCCCTGTCTGATATGACATTGAGCGCTTGAGTCCAGCTAGCCGCTTTCTAATGTCAGGACCATGCTGCTATTCTGACCTGGATTTTCATAGTAAAGTGCACGGCCTCATCAGGTGGAAGAGCTCAATAACGTGTGCGGTTTGTCTTGTGACATTTGGTGGCAGATTTGCGGAGGATCAGTCACCAGGGGGAATCTGCCGGCATTTGCTCTTATTTTATTCCTGATTATTCTGCTTTTGTTTTGTTAAATTCGGCCCTTCCGGTGCAGACATAGCGGCCTTTAGATTTTGTCTAATTAGGGGGCGTGGCTCACCAGGGAATTATGCAAATTAGCCTAATAACACGTCCCCATATAGTGCTGTCAGCCTCGCCCCATTGGTAAAGACCATAGTAATTGGCACAAAATATAAAGCTCCCATTTCTGGAACCACATAGCGGCATTAAGTAATAAAAAAACTAAATACGCCATGAGGCAGCGAGAATAAAATAAGAGCAGAAACTGGCATTGACCTGGTGACAGGCGGAAGTGCAGCCGTCCCGCGATCTGTAGTTCAGCTTTTATTGCCCGCAGGCTCCTCAATATAAGGAAGTTAGGCTGAAGGGTAGGAGGGGGATGCAGCTGCAGTTTCTTAATGTTTTAGTAAAGTTACATAAGAAGAAGACGGGAATGGAGGCAACAAAACACGGGGGGGGGGGGGGGGTTATTAATGATCTCAGAGCACACAACTGTGGTCTTACATCAAACCAAGAGGAGCCGCTCAGAAGCCAGTGGGGAAATATTGGATATTTACAGACACAAGTGCAGGGAGCAGACAGTAAATCTGCAGCTCGGACACCACCCCCGCTATTCTGTACTGAATACACATACAGCTGCCAACAAGTGATTATTCTTATCATGATGGATGATTGTCAAATGCTCAAAACTGTAACAGGACAGAGTTAAAGGGGTTGTCGAGGCTTGGGGTACAAGTAATGGGGTACATGTCACTGCGGACTTGTGAATTCTCAGAGCGTGCACAATGCACAATGTCAGGATTCTCCTGTGATGGGAGTGAGCAGTGATAGGACTGCTAGTAGGCCATTTGCACCAGATGCCTCAATTCACTTGCATTGATAAGGCTGCATGTCTAGTTGGCATGTGACCGCATGTATGTAAATCACTTACTGGCAGTCATGCACCTGTCCGCTCTTACTGCCGGTAACAGAGAATCCTGACATTACACCCTGCGTGAAAGCCGCACATGGAAACTGCAGAAGATCATCATATCTCTCTGTGTGTGGACTGTGTGCTGCCGCCATCATGTCTCTCTGTGTGTGGACTGTGTGCTGTCTTCATCATGTCTCTTTGTGTGTGGACCGTGTGCTGCCTCCACCATGTCTCTCTGTGTGTGTGGACTGTGTGCTGCTGCCACCATGTCTCTCTGTGTGTGGACTGTGTGCTGCTGCCACCATGTCTCTCTGTGTGTGTGGACTATGTGCTCGCCGCCATAATCCTCCATTACACTTTTATGGCTTCTACCCTGCAGCGTAATGACTTGTTGATGATATCAGGCTAATTCCTCAGGATTAATCGCTTTTCTTCTTTCTTTGATTAGATCGGCCGGGATTAGTGAATGTGAAGCCCATAGAAGACATTCAGGACACTTTGCTCCAGGCCCTGGAGCTGCAGCTGAAGCTCAACCATCCGGACTCCTCTCAGCTCTTTGCTAAACTTCTCCAAAAGATGACGGACCTTAGACAAGTGGTGACGGAGCACGTCCAGTATTGGCAAATTATACGGAAAACGGAAGGAGAGATCAGCCTCCATCCGCTCCTGCAAGAGATCTACAAGGATTTATACTAGACGTCCGTCTGGAGATGAGCGCACTGCGAGGACTTGTCTGCGAGAGGTGGATACAGATATATACCGCCACGTCACATCACTAGATATTCAATCACTAAAAGAGACTAATCCCCACCTCCGGGAGATCTCCGAGGACTTGTCCTAAATCCCTGTTCACACGTGACACAGACCGGCGTCTATAACGACCTCCACCACTCCTGCAAGAGATCCACTGGGACCCGACCGGACCAACCTTTCCAATGATGTATTTCTACAATTTGCACTATTTTTATGAGGGAAACAGTAACCGCAGACACATTACTGTGCCGGAGCCGTAACGACGCCGCGCTTCATACAACTGGTCTATTTTATGCAACTGGTTTATAAAACACATGTACAATTACTTTTAATATTAAAATATTTTACCATAAAATTAATCTTTGTTATTTCTGCCTTCTGCGGCCAGTATTGATGATTGGATATTTACTCAATATTGGCTGATGCCAGTGATAGCATATACTGTAGGCACAAACACATTATTTATCATGGGAAACTGTGTAAATATTAGAAAAAGCTAATAAATTATTTATTGGTTCACATAAAAATTATATTTAAGTACTAGCTGTAGTACCCGGCGTTGCCCAGGATAGTACCGGTAACTGTCTGTCTCTTTCCCTGTCTGTCTGTCTCTGTCTCTCTGTCTATGTGTGTCTCTGTCTCTATCCATATCTGTCTGTCTGTGTCTATCTCTGTCTCTCTATCTCTTTCTGTAACTTTGTCTGTCTCTCTTTATCTGTGTCTGTCTGTCTGTCACTCTCTATCTCTGTGTCTGTCTCTTTCTATCTCTGTGTCTGTCTGTCAGTATCTTTCCCTGTCAGTCTCTTTCCCGGCCTGTCTCTTGCCCTGTCTGTCTCTCTGTCTGTCTCTTTGCCTCTCTGTCTCTTTCCACATCTGTCTCTTTCCCTGTCTGTCTCTTTCCCTGTTAGTATCTTTCCCTGTCAGTCTCTTTCCCGGCCTGTCTCTTTCCCTGCCTGTCTCTTTCCCTACCTATCTCTTTCCCCGTCTGTCTCTTTTCTAGTCTGTCTCTTTCCATGTCTGTCTGTTTCCAGGTTTGTCTCTTTTCCTGCCTGTCTCAGGTCTTTCTCTTTCCCTGTCTCTCTCTGTCTGTCTCTTCCCCTGTTGTTTCTTCCCCTGTCTGTCTCTTTCCCCGTCTGACTCTTTCCTTGTCTGTCTCTTTCCCCATCTGTCTCTTTCCTTGTCTGTCTCTTTCCCCGTCTGACTCTTTCCTTGTCTGTCTCTTTCCCCATCTGCCTCTTTCCCCATCTGCCTCTTTCCCCGTCTGTCTCTTTCCATGTCTGTCTCTTTCTCTGTGTGTCTCTGAATTTCTTTGTCTGTCTTTTCCCCTGTCTGTCTCTTTCCCTGTCTGTATTTTTCCCTGTTTGTCTCTTTCCCTGTCTGCCTTTTTCCCCTGTCTGTTTCTGTCTGTTTGTCTCTGTCTATTTTCCTATCTGCCTCTATCTGTCTCTTTCTCTGTTTGTCTGTCTCTGTCTTCCTTTTTTCCCTGTCTATCTCTGTCTGTCTCTTTCCCTGGCTGCCTCTATCTGTCTGTCTGTCTCTGTCTCTTTCCCCGTGTGTCTTTCTGTTTGTCTGACTTTTTTTTTCCTATCTGTCTCTGTCTGTCTCTGTCTGTTTGTCTCTGTCTCTTTCCCTGTCTGTCTGTGCCTGTCTGTCTCTTTCCTTGTCTGTCTCTATCCGTCTCCCCACTGATATCATATTACCTCACACATAAGCTTCTTATACTAACAATATCTTTTGTTCCTATAGCAACCAACCACAGCTGCTATTAATAACCTGTAGCTCGCAGCTCCATTCAGTTTAATGGAGGCAGATTTTTTGGAGAGTAACTGTAAATCGCGGGGTTAAATATTCTTGTCAAAACATAGTATATGACATTCCCTGAGTCACATTAGGCGTCTGTGCAAAATTTTGTGATTGTAAATGTGATGGTGAGGATTCCTTTAGCGGACATACATACACACACACATATACATACACACACACATACACATATCCACTCAGTTTTATAAATTAGATTTCCAATGACTGTGACTCAATCTTTTGAATGGATTTTCTTATTATCACAATAGAATTAGATCAGTTATTCTCACAGCCCTGATCCACATGAAGCGGCCATGATCACCATAATTTCACTGCTAGGAAATAACCATAGAGCTTTCAATGGACGTCACCTCTCTGCTGCACACCAGACCCGGAGATCGTGGTGGAAGGTTCCGGTGTAAGGGGTAGTCGGACCCCTGGTAGTGAAGGAGCGGTTTTTCCCCCCTGAAGACGCCACAGTAGTATGGTGGCAAATTGTAAATGTTGATGGTAAAATGTTACCTGTCATAAACTGTTTCCCCACTAGGTGCCAGTGTAGAGCAGTGGTTCCCCTGGTAACAGTGGCAGGGAAGGAAGGGGCAGGGCAGCCTAGGTGGGGAAGGAAGGGTTCTGAATGCAGAGTCCAGTGTGCAGTGAGATGTGAGAGGCGAGCAAGCTCGGTTTGAGGTGACGGGGCAGAGTGTGGGAGTGAGACGAGGCAGTCAGCCTGAGTGAGTACTCTTGGCTAGAAAGCAGAGGAAACCCATGAGAAACGGTGGAAGAGTTGGGACTAGTCCGGAGCCGGTGGTGTGTACTAGAGTGGAGTGCAGCTATCAGGGGGATAACAAGTGGCCCCTGCAGGCGAAGGTTAGTGCCCTGACAAAGAAGTGGAGAGGTGAGAACTTATCCAGAGCCGGTAGTGTGTGCTGGATCTGCCCTACAGTAAATCCGGGTTAGAGCGCAGCTACTAGGGGGTTAACGTATGTCCCCTGCAGGCAAAGGAAAGTGCCCGTAGAGAAAAAGGAAACCGTTTTTGTAGAAAAGGACCTGTAACTTGTAACGTACTAAAGTAAACCTGCTGCAAACAAAAAGATGGAAGCTGTATACAATAAATTGGTGTTTAGTTTACCTGCTGTCTGTAACTGCCTCTTTCCTGTGTGTGAAAAGGGAGCTGAAGAGCACAGAAAGAACGCTGACATGTATGTGCCCCTGCCATCCACTCTCTGCCCCAACAACACACCTGTCTTACTAGTGACGGCCGGGCCGGGGGTCAGCCTGCGGCCAACAAGGCGAGGGGACCCGACTACACCCCCTGAGGCGCCCCCTGCCCCCGTTACATTTTGGCGTAGTCGGCAGGATCGGGCTCGCATGCGAGAGACCCCGACCAGAAACTGTGAAGATGACCAAGTGGTGCCTGATGTGCTGTACGGGCCACAAAATGGCGGCAAGATGGCGGCCGTCCTCATGGATTTAGTGAAGGCGCGAAAAGTGGGCGCCAAACGAAAAGCGCTGGGCTGGCCTGTAAGGAAGAAGCCCGGAGTGCACCGCCCAAAGAGGGGAGGTGCTTGCCCCGAGATACTGCAGAGGTCTAGAGACGTGGGCGGCGCCGCAAGAAAGAAGAGGCGTCGCAAACGCTGTGCCGACCTGGTGGGTGAGGCCGGGGGCGGAGTATGGGCAGAAGCGGGAAAAGAAGAACCGCCTCCACCTTCCCCGGCGCGATTGCAACCCCGGCAGTGGAAGAAGAAGCAAACTCCAATACCTGGACCAAGCAGAATGGAGAACAGAGCGTGGCGCGCTCAGCATAAGCAAGCGCTCGCTGAAGCCTGTAGGCTGAAGAGTACCCCGACGGTCGCGCCAAAAGCGGCCGCCGAACCTACGGCTGGAGACAAGCCAAGAGAAGCATCGGCATTACTGGTGATACATCAGAGTATGGTGTCGCACCCGGTAGTTGTTGTCGGCAGCCCACTGCGGTCCCGTCCAGCTACCCCCTCACCCCCGCAGGAGGCTGAAGGGCCTGAACCGGAGAAGGAAGTACCGGAGCCACCGGGTTATGAGCCGTTTCGTAGGCTACCCCGCTTACCTGGACAGTCCCTCTCCGACCATGTGAGGGCCCAGCGGGCCGAATGGCTGCTTGCATACCACCCAGCGTGAAGAGGTGGTCATCCGGAAGAGACGTCTGTTTGCTGTTAGGAGCCAGCGAATGTTACAGCTCAAGCAATGTTAAAAGTACTGAACCCGGGAGGAGCTTAATGCAGAACTGTGCGTGGACTCCTTCCGTGACTGTTAAGAAGGAATCTTGTCCTGTTGTTTTCTGCCCACCCAAAGACCGGGAGCGCTTGGAAATAGCCTCCGGGCACAAGGTCAGCTAAGACCGGGAGCGCCTGAGGAGGGCCTCCGGGCAGATGTGCGACTAAGACCATGAGCTTCCCTGGAGGGACTCCGTGCACCAAACCTGTGTGCCATTCTGTGTATTTTAAGTATTGTGTTTTCCTACATGTGTTGTTTTGCAGGTACGAACCTCGCCAGGAGGCTGAGGTTAAAGAGGGGAGGAATGTAAGGGGTAGTCGGACCCCTGGTAGTGAAGGAGCGGTTTTTCCCCCCTGAAGACGCCACAGTAGTATGGTGGCAAATTGTAAATGTTGATGGTAAAATGTTACCTGTCATAAACTGTTTCCCCACTAGGTGCCAGTGTAGAGCAGTGGTTCCCCTGGTAACAGTGGCAGGGAAGGAAGGGGCAGGGCAGCCTAGGTGGGGAAGGAAGGGTTCTGAATGCAGAGTCCAGTGTGCAGTGAGATGTGAGAGGCGAGCAAGCTCGGTCTGAGGTGACGGGGCAGAGTGTGGGAGTGAGACGAGGCAGTCAGCCTGAGTGAGTACTCTTGGCTAGAAAGCAGAGGAAACCCATGAGAAACGGTGGAAGAGTTGGGACTAGTCCGGAGCCGGTGGTGTGTACTAGAGTGGAGTGCAGCTATCAGGGGGATAACACGTGGCCCCTGCAGGCGAAGGTTAGTGCCCTGACAAAGAAGTGGAGAGGTGAGAACTTATCCAGAGCCGGTAGTGTGTGCTGGATCTGCCCTACAGTAAATCCGGGTTAGAGCGCAGCTACTAGGGGGTTAACGTATGTCCCCTGCAGGCAAAGGAAAGTGCCTGTAGAGAAAAAGGAAACCGTTTTTGTAGAAAAGGACCTGTAACTTGTAACGTACTAAAGTAAACCTGCTGCAAACAAAAAGATGGAAGCTGTATACAATAAATTGGTGTTTAGTTTACCTGCTGTCTGTAACTGCCTCTTTCCTGTGTGTGAAAAGGGAGCTGAAGAGCACAGAAAGAACGCTGACATGTATGTGCCCCTGCCATCCACTCTCTGCCCCAACAACACACCTGTCTTACTAGTGACGGCCGGGGGTCAGCCTGCGGCCCACAAGGCGAGGGGACCCGACTACACCCCCTGAGGCGCCCCCTGCCCCTGTTACACCGGACTTTAGAGTCCTGAGGAACGAGACTGAAAGATGGTGATTTGTATCTACATTTCCCAATATAAACTGCATACATCATAGTAAATAGATCTCTTGGACCTGATGAGGATGATGTATTTACTTTACAAATCACTGTCAGAATAAATGCATAATCCTGATATTCACATGAGCATCTTACAATGCTGGATTGAGAGCTGATGATGGACAGCTGCCAATCAGCATGGCGTCAGCGGTCACGCCTTATTAAAGCACTACTCCAGCGTTTTTGGGGCTTTTTTAGCGCTGGAGTGGTGCTTAAAATCTACGCCCCGCCCCGTTCTTATACTCACTCTCCGGCGTTTTCATGCTTTTATGGTGCCATATTGTAACTATAACTTCTGACTAGCCTTAAATCAGAGGTTACGTTACAAGCGCTCAATACAACTCTACAAGAGCGAGGACGAGGCCATAATGAGGCCAAAATGAGGCCAGAACGAGACCAAGACAAAGCCAGAACGAGACTCTCATAGACTTGAATTGAATTATGACTTCCGGCTCCATTAAAACCCTGGAGCTGCCGGCAGGTTAGATATCACCGGAGAAAAGCTGGAAACAGATGAAGATGCCGGCAGGCGAGTATAAGACTGGGGGAGGGGCTTAAATTCACAGCTCAACCCCAGCGGTGCGATAAAAAGCTCCGGAGCGCTGCTGTAACAGAACAGCGTAACAGGAGGAGCCACTGTGCGGATCTGGAGCGCTCCGACCTGCCACCGGGTAGAACAGGCAAGTAGTTAGCAACTACTGGTACCTGCATGTTAGTTTTTAGGCCCATAGTAAAAAAAGAAACGTCATATATCACAGCTAGAGACGGGCGAGGACTGAAATGTGCGGGTGCTCGGTCCTCGAGGCGAGCAGGTCAGACGCTGTGATAGGCTCAACCTGAGTAATGAGTATAATGGAAGTCACTGTGCGGTCCGGCTCTCACCCACATACAGCTGTATACAGAGCATTGCCGGGGGGAGGAGGGCCGAGTTTTTCTATAGACACACTGCATCCAAAAACGTTGCATTACCCCCAGTGACAGCCGTTCAGAGAATACTCAGAATACTCGGCTGAGCTCCGCGAGTACCCGAGCACCCCAATAATCGATCCAGTACCAATCAGCGGCGTGCTCACTCAAACACTTTAAAGGGATTGTCCCCTTTCACAAAATCTTTGTTTTTGGCTGCAGTTTGGTAAGAAAAATAAATCCTTCTTTACTCACCGCCCCCCAGTCCAGTACTGAGTCTCTGCTCCTGGTGTCTGGGTTTGGCTGCAGCGCTGATGTTATGTTCACAACGCTGCAGTCAATCAGTGAGCTCACCACCGCCTGTAAGGCCTGTGACACACATCCGTGCCTCCGGTACGTGTGTGCCTTTTTTTTCACGTACCGGAGACACGGGCCCACGTGGTCCTATGTATTGTTAGGCTATGTCCGCACGTTGCTTTTTACCTGCTTTTTACCTGCTTTTTTGCTGCTTTTTCAACTGCAGCGTTTAATGCCGAAATGGTTGTGTTCTGCTTTTCAAGCAAAGTCTATGGGAATTTGGTTTTCTTGTCCGCACTATGCAGTTCAAACTGCAGCCTTTTTGTTGCAGAACTTTGGTCAAAAACTCAGCTTTGCAGTGCAAAACCCAAATGGCAAAAACAATTGACATGTCAGTTGTTTTTGCCATTTGGGTTTTGCACTGCAAAGCTGAGTTTTTGACCAAAGTTCTGCAACAAAAAGGCTGCAGTTTGAACTGCATAGTGCGGACAAGAAACCCAAATTCCCATAGACTTTGCTTGAAAAGCAGAACACAACCATTTCGGCATTAAACGCTGCAGTTGAAAAAGCAGCAAAAAAGCAGGTAAAAAGCAACGTGCGGACATAGCCTTATTGTTTTGGACACCGTTCCGTACTTACGTGTGTCCGTTCCGTACTTACGTGTGTCCGTTTTTTAAAAACGCTGACATGTTCGTGTTGCCCCGGCAGCACGGGTGTCATATGGCCCGCACCCGTACCACACGGATGTAGTGTGGATGCGGGTCCGTGTGACACGTGCCGGAGAAAGACACGTGTCAGTGTAAAAAGAATAAAAACACATACTCACCTCCACCATCCCTGCAGACTCTGCCGCGGCTGTCCCCTGCATCCGTCCCCCAGTAAATTTGAACAACGCTTCTCCTTCACTGGAGGCCGGAAGCAGCGTCAGCGAGGCATGGCTTTGGCCGGACGCTGTCATTCAGCACCACAGACAGCGCCGGATGATGCAGGTAAGGCGGGGGTTTCCGCTCTCCGTGTGTTATTACGTATAACACACGGAGAACACGTATGTGCCATAAACACGGGACACGGGGACAAAACCACCCTTTAACACGTACGTGACAAAAACATTACGGAAGTGTGTCAGAGGCCTAAGATGGTGGTCGAGCTCCTGCCCCTCAAAACACCAAATGTGTTCTTAAAATTACAGTGTGTGTATATATATATATATACGTATCTATCTCTCTCTCTCTCTATATATATATATATATATATATATATATATATATATATATATATATATATATATATATATATATATATATATATACACAGTATGTGATAAGATATAAAGTGATGTTATGTAGGAATGTGTAATGTAAGATATTGTATTGTATAAGATGTAGCAGAGGTGAGACTGTTGCTATGTGTCGGTGTAGCAGTGCTGATGATGTGATGTCTGTGTATTGGTATACGGTGTAATGTTGTGCAGTATATAATGTACGATGCTTAATAAGGTATATAAGGGTTATAGGTGAAAGTTGAAATCCGCCCGGCAACAGACAGTTGGGGTCAGCCTATAGGGGAGGAGCTAGTGCTGAGGGGGAGATGGTTTCTGTGGTAATGTCGGTCAGGCCTGTGACAGGAGCAGAGCTCAGGTGTGAGGAGCAGCAGAGCCGCATGACATGGGCGTCCTGAAGAGAAGGAGCAGCAGAGCCGCATGACATGGGCGTCCTGAAGAGAAGGAGCAGCAGGGCCGCATGACATGGGCGTCCTGAAGAGAAGGAGCAGCAGGGCCGCATGACATGGGCGTCCTGAAGAGAAGGAGCAGCAGAGCCGCATGACATGGGCGTCCTGAAGAGAAGGAGCAGCAGGGCCGCATGACATGGGCGTCCTGAAGAGAAGGAGCAGCAGGGTCGCATGACATGGGCGTCCTGAAGAGAAGGAGCAGCAGAGCCGCATGACATGGGCGTCCTGAAGAGAAGGAGCAGCAGGGCCGCATGACATGGGCGTCCTGAAGAGAAGGAGCAGCAGAGCCGCATGACATGGGCGTCCTGAAGAGAAGGAGCAGCAGGGCCGCATGACATGGGCGTCCTGAAGAGAGGGCGACCATTACACAGGTTAGTGTGACTCAGAAAGAGAAGGAGGTGACCGTGTCTGAGGGATGTAGAGGAGCCGACTCAGCGCACGACCGAGGGAACGAGTGACTGAGACAGACGGGTCCTGGAGCAAGACAGGGCACAAGGAGTGCTCTCAGGGGGTGTCCCGAGGCGTCTTCACTAGCTTATAGCTCAGTCCAGCCATATTGGCCACATCCCTCTGAGAGGGAAAAGACGTGGAACTGCTTGAGGAGGAGACTGACTTCCCAGGACTGTGATGTGGTGTCAGGCCGAGGAGTGATGGGGAGAAAAGGGACTAATGGAGGTTGCAACAACTGAAGTGAAGCTTGTGTGTAATCCCAACCGTCCCAGATACAGCGGAACAGTCCCGATTTTGTGCCTCTGCTCCCAAGTCCCTGGCGGGAGATATGTGTCCTGTGGCTCCACCCACCCACTGTAGCCCCGCCTCTCTGGTTCTCCCTTCTATCGACGTGACTATTACAGAGGCGAGCGCGCTACATGAAACTCCGGTGACTGTGCTGCTGCTAAGGTATGAATCCTCTCAGACTGCACCCCCAGCCTCAGAGCTGCACCCCCAGCCCCGAGCTGCACCCCCAGCCCCGAGCTGCACCCCCAGCCCCAGAGCTGCACCCCCAGCCCCAGAGCTGCACCCCCAGCCCCAGAGCTGCACCCCCAGCCCCAGAGCTGCACCCCCAGCCCCAGAGCTGCAGCCCCAGCCTCGAGCTGCACCCCCAGCCCCAGAGCTTCAGCCCCAGAGCTGCACCCCCAGCCCCAGAGCTGCACCCCCAGCCCCAGAGCTGCACCCCCAGCCCCAGAGCTGCACGCCCAGCCCAGAGCTGCACCCCCAGCCCCAGAGCTGCACCCCCAGCCCCAGAGCTGCAGCCCCAGCCCCAGAGCTGCACCCCCAGCCCCAGAGCTGCACCCCCAGCCTCGAGCTGCACCCCCAGCCCCAGAGCTTCAGCCCCAGAGCTGCACCCCCAGCCCCAGAGCTGCACCCCCAGCCCCGAGCTGCACCCCCAGCCCCAGAGCTGCACCCCCAGCCCCAGAGCTGCACCCCCAGCCCAGAGCTGCACCCCCAGCCCAGAGCTGCACCCCCAGCCCCAGAGCTGCACCCCCAGCCCCAGAGCTGCACCCCCAGCCCCAGAGCTGCACCCCCAGCCCCAGAGCTGCAGCCCCAGCCCCAGAGCTGCACCCCCAGAGCTGCACCCCCAGCCCCAGAGCTGCAGCCCCAGCCCAGAGCTGCACCCCCAATGCTGCAGCCCCAGCCCAGAGCTGCACCCCCAGCCCCGAGCTGCACCCCCATCCCAGAGCTGCAGCCCCAGCCCAGAGCTGCAGCCCCAGCCCCAGACCTGCACCCCCAGCCCCGAGCTGCACCCCCATCCCAGAGCTTCAGCCCCAGCCCCGAGCTGCACCCCCATCCCAGAGCTGCACCCCCAGCCCCGGAGCCTGTGCACTTCTCTCCAGCGGTTTTCTCTGACTCCCCGTGTGTTGCTTCTCCCTGTTGCAGACACACGGGGAATCAGGAAACTGAGGAGTAGACAGTGCAATCAGCACTGGTTTCCTCTCCTGCAGTTAGCACTGGCCAGTAATATAGCTGATGCTTCTATAAGGCTGCTTTCACACATCCGGTTTTTCCTGTGCGGCACAATCCGGCGCTTTCCAGAAAAAACGCAACCTTTTTTTTGCCGCTGGTTGCTTTTTTTTGCATAGACTTACATTAGTGCCGCATTGTGCCACATGGGCTTGCGTTCCGTCCGTTTTTTGCCGCATGCGGCAGATTTAGCCAATGCGGCGGCCGGATGGAACGTTGCCTGGCTCGTTTTTTTGTCCGGCCAAAAAAACCGCATCGCGCCGCATCCGGCGCGATTTGCAATGCATACCTATGGATGTCGCATGCGGTCTTTTCCACTGCGCATGCTCAGTAGCCTGCCGCAAGCGGCAAAAACCGGATAGGCCGCATGTCAAAAACTTATGCAAAGGATGCGGTTTTGTCGCCACATCCGTTTCATAGGTTTTAGAGCTGGATTGGCCTCCTCTGCTAAAACTGGAGGTGTGAAAGCCGCCTTAGCTTACCCCAGCACATGGTCTCTTGCCTGTAGAGCAGAGCTGCTGGGTCCTAGCTGCCCAACAGGATCAGCTCTGCTTTATCCTGGCTGCCCTACCTGTTAAAGGGAACCTGCTAGGTGCAATATGGCCGCCCGGACCACGAGCAGCTCTGGGTGCACATTGCTATTTCCTGCCTAACTGTCCCTGTATTCACTAGCATGGATAAAGCAATCTGTATATAACGTATTTCTAAAGATTATTTATTATATGCTAATGAGCGAGGGGACTAGTCACAAGGACGTTACTTCCTATGGCTAGTCAGCCCACCTAGCACGTTAGTGCGCCCCTGTGGCATCATTAGCATATAAAAAATGATCTTTAGAAATAATTTTACCAAAGATCTGTTTATCTATGCTACTAGATACAGGGAGGGTTAGGCAGGAATTAGCAATATGCACCCAGAGCTGCTCGTGGTGCGGGGGCAGATTACACCTGACAGGTTCACTTTAATCTCTGTTGGACTGACTGTCCAATCGGTTCGGTTCTGCTGGATCCTGGCTCTGATGGAGCAATTGTTGTTTGGTGAAAACACAATGTGAACATAGCCTTAAAGTGACAGGTATTATCTTCTCAATAACAGCACAAATAATAATGTGATGTTGGTTAATTGGGGTTATCCGTCCAGGACTTTTGGATTTTTTTTCTTAAGGGGCTAAGAATTCACAGACAAGTAGTTGGTACCTCCCGGCCTGTTCTGCGCAGCGCTGATCTGTGGCTCAGAGCGATCACAGACGGTTCCTGATTCTGCAGCTTCATTTGACCTCACTGTGAAGAGGTGACGCTTCCCAGGATTACAGCAGACAAGGAGAACAATAAGTTGTACTTTTGTATGTAACCAATATAGTGTTTGTTTTACCATATAGTGTACTGGGAAACAGGAAAAAAAAATCCAAGTGCGGTGAAATTGCAAAAAAAAAGTGCAATTAAACAATTGTTTTTGGGATATTGTATTCACCATGTTCAATATACAGTATGGTAAGACTGACAGGTCAGTATGATGTGTGAGGTCGGTTACGAGTTCATAGATACCAAACACGTATACTTTTACTTTTATCTAAGGGGTTAAAAAAATTCAGAAGTTTGTCCCCCCAAAAAATGGGTCTTTTTGCGCTATTTTCCGAGACCCATAGAGTTCTCATTTTTCAGGATCTGTGGCTCAGTGAGCTTATTTTTTGCATCTTGAGCTGGTGTTTTTAATGATACAATTTTTGTGCAGATGCTACTTTTTGATCACCTGTTATTGCATTTTAAATCATTTTTACGGAAACCAAAAAATGTAATTTTGGCCTTTGGAATTTTTTTCTCGCCACACCTTTTTTGATCAGATTTTATGATTTTATATTTTGATAGATCGGGCACTTCTGAACGTGGTGATACCAAATATATGTATATTGTTTATTTTTTAAATTGTTTTATTTTCAGTGTTGCGAATAGGGGGTGATTTGAACTTTTACGTTTTTTTATTCTTTCATATTTTTAAAAACGTTTTTTACATTTTTTTAATTTATTTTACTAGTCCCCCTAGGGGACTATAAGGATCAGCTGTCTGATCACTTGTTCATTTCTGTTGATCTGGGCTGCACAGCTCTGATCAGCAGAAATGCTTCTTTCCTGTCAGTGCCGGCGCTGTCAGGTCTCACAGGAAATACGTCACAGTAGCAACAGGAGTCATCACATGACTCCGACTTACCATAGCAACCATCGTCTCCCAGTGATTGCGTCACGGGGTTTTGTTGGTTGAGGGGAGTGGCATTGCCATTTAAATCATGCTGTCACATTTTGACAGCGTGATCTAAGTGGAAAGCAGGCGCAGGTGGTTCACGGCTCCACCTAAGCCTGTTAGCCCCACATGTCTGCTGTTCAAATCAGCAGACGTGTGGGGGTCAGCGCCGGCTCACTGCAGCAGCCGGAGGTGATTACCCCGACATGACCTAGGACAAACTAAGGTCGTAAAGGGGTTAACCAAAACCACAATGTTATTAAATATAATTTATCTAATAGAGTAGACCTGATATGTAATGTGCAGCTTTTACATAGTGTAGATTAAGGTGTCAGATCAGCTTTAATATAGAATTTTGTAGAGGAGAGTCCCTGCGGGAGAGGAGCAGACAGCGTCTGTGAGAGGAGAGTCCCTGAGAGAGAGGAGCAGATGGCATCTGTGAGAGGAGAGTCCCTGAGGGAGAGGAGCAGACAGCGTCTGTGAGAGGAGAGTCCCTGAGGGAGAGGAGCAGACGGCGTCTGTGAAAGGAGAGTCCCTGAGAGAGAGGAGCAGACAGCATCTGTGAGAGGAGAGTCCCTGCGGGAGAGGAGCAGACGGCGTCTGTGAGAGGAGAGTCCCTGAGAGAGAGGAGCAGATGGCATCTGTGAGAGGAGAGTCCCTGAGGGAGAGGAGCAGACAGCGTCTGTGAGAGGAGAGTCCCTGAGGGAGAGGAGCAGACGGCGTCTGTGAAAGGAGAGTCCCTGAGAGAGAGGAGCAGACAGCATCTGTGAGAGGAGAGTCCCTGCGGGAGAGGAGCAGACGGCGTCTGTGAGAGGAGAGTCCCTGCGGGAGAGGAGCAGACGGCGTCTGTGAGAGGAGAGTCCCTGCGGGAGAGGAGCAGACAGCGTCTGTGAGAGGCGTGGTGGCGGAAAACCTCAATAACTATAATTTGGCGTGATTCGAATTTGGGTGCCAGATACGCAGTACGACCTAGGTGGTGGCCATTCCCTGGCGGATACCTAACAAAGCCCTTCAGTCAGCAGAAGTTTGATGGCGCTTGAGAAAAGAGCAGGACCTGACTGACTGGAAAGATGGTTGATTCTGCCATGAACAATGAAGTTGAAGGAGAAGATGGATGAGGAGCTTAGGGCCCCAACGGGAAGCGTCCGGCAAAATGTAATAATTATCCATTGCTAATGGTAACCCCTTCGGAGAACAAGAATGTGCATATGTAGTGCCCCTGACTACATCAAGGTGCTACAGGGAACTGCATCCTGTACCCCAGGGTGCAGGGCCTACCCCCCATGGTTCCAGGTGCCCATCAACAGTGTCACTGACATCCGCACTACAAATCCCAACCACACCTCACACCAGGGCTGGACAGACACACCAGTGGGTTTGTCAAGTTGGAGCACGGCCACCCACCTAAGGGTCAGGCAGACTGGTGGAGGGGAGACAAGCAGAGCAGTGGTAGCCCTCAGAGAGTGAGGAGCAGGGGAGTTGGAGCTCCCAGGGAGGCGACAGGTTGGGTCGCACATGGTAGTCCAGGACCACAGGAGTCGGGGACCGGTATTAGGAACACTGGACAGGAGTGTAACAGATGCAGTCTAGGAGAACTGTTGGCACCAGAAAGCCCAGCCACCTTACTGGTACTGAGCATGGCGGGGTACAGGACCCTAGATCAGGGAAGAGCTTCAAGCACCTTGGTAATTAACCTGTGGAGGATAGTCTCTTTATGAACTTTCCCCAAGAGCTGAGAGATTGGAGGTATCAGCACAACGCGGGGGATAGTGTTCTCCAAAATACACAACCCACTAAAATCCCAAGTGCCAGCCACCAAGAGCACAGCTGCCGTACACACGGGTAGCCGGGCCCTGAAAGCGTCAAGCCGAGGGGCCACAACGGTCAATCAATTTATGCACGGAGGCAGGGCTCCGGACTTACCAAGTGACACTGGTGGGAGCGTGACCTGGAAGGGCTCCCCCTGTAGAGACTGTGGTGCCTAGAGACTTTGGTTTACCATCTGTGTGAGTGTCTGCTTATTCCACCTGATCCAGCACCAAGACTACCGGAGTGAGTAATCTGACCCCTGCACCCTGCTTCCCAAGGCCAAGCAATTGCCCGTTTACCAAATCCCCACTACCCCACTATCCGGGGCCTTCCCTACCTGTGGAGGGCCTAGCACTTGGCTGCCCCACACCATCTGCCCCGGTACTCCATTCGGCAGCGGCAGTAGTCCCCTTTACCGCAACCCGCAGGTGGCATCACGAACATTCATCCCCTGTAAATATCCCCTTACATTTGAAGTGGCCGCAAGCCCCCGGGTCCGAAGACCCTTGAGCCACAGCAACCCCTGGATCCAAGCAGTTCGACTGCTGCTGGGGTGGCACACGTAATGTGCTGCCTCAGGCGAGATAAGAAACTGTGTTTGAAATTGAAAAGTAAAGAAGTTTGATTGAAAAAACTGATGACAGTGTCAGCGCTGGTGACGCATGAGGAAAAAGTATGCGTATTACTGTATTGCACTAAAGTGGTGATCGGGTGCAGAGGAAGAACATTGGACAGCGCTGCAGCCTAACAGCAGCTCTGCCCCAACTAACCAGGCCACCGACTGCCCCTATAACATGTACACTATGGTTTGCCCTTGTGATGCCCTTGCCTATCAGGTCGTCACAGGGTATTGTGCAATATGCCCTCCTGTACAATATCCATATCCTCCTTGGTCACGGGTCCCTAAACTATGGTGTTGCCAAAACCAGCTAATCAAAATCCTAGGAAGACTCTGCACCACACCCACCAGACACACCAGTGGACGGCCTGAGTGGAATAGGGTCACCCACTTGGGTGGTTGGTAAGGGGAGGTCAGGAGTGTCAGGAGTAGGCCAGTGGAGTGTTGGAAGTGAAGGAGAGAGGAGGTCAGGAGCTGGGCTCCTTGGAAGTACTACGTAGCAGACATTGGTCTGGGCCTGGTAGGAGCTGGACCCCCGGTCACAGGGGATCGTGACAAGGGGCATGGCATTGTCGTGGAGGACAGCCGGCGGCCTTGTACCATCACCGGGCAGGGACCAGGGCACGACGGGGTACGTGGACCCTAGGTCAGGGAGTAGCTTCAGGAACACAGGAGCATCCGCTACGTCTTGAGGAAAGAAGGTTTAATCATAACCACAGACGAGGATTCTTTACTGTACGAGCAGTGAGACTATGGAACTCTCTGCCACATGATGTTGTAATGAGGGATTCACTAGTAACATTTAAGCAGAGCCTGGACGCCTTTCCTGAAAAATGTAATATTACCAGTTATGTATATTAGATTTTATGACAGGGTGTTGATCCAGGGAACTAGTCTGATTGCCGGATGTGGACGAAGGAAGGAATTTTTTCCCCCATTGGAGCTTATTTGATACATTGGGGTTTTGTTGCCTTCCTCTGGATCAACATGTTAGGCTACGGGGTGAACTAGATGGACTTAGGCGGACTTTGCACGCTGCGACATCGGTAACAATGTGTTACCGATGCTGCAGCGATAGTCCCGCCCCCGTCGCACGTGCAATATCTAGTGAAAGCTGCCGTAGCGATTATTATCGCTACGGCAGTTTCACACGCACATACCTGCCGTGCGACGTCCCTCTGGCCGGCGACCCGCCTCCTTCCTAAGGGGGCGGGCCATGCGGCGTCACAGCGACGTCACACGGCAGGCGGCCAATTGAAGTGGAGGGGCGGAGATGAGCAGGATGTAAACATCCCGCCCACCTCCGTCCTTCTCATTGCAGCCGGCGGCAGGTAAGGAGATGTTCCTCAGTCCTGCGGCTTCACACACAGCGATGTGTGCTGCCGCAGGAGCGAGGAACAACATCGCACCTGTCGCTGCACCGGCATTATGGAAATGTCGGAGGCTGCAGCGATGATACGATAACGACGCTTTTGCGCTCGTTCATCGTATCAAAAAGGATTTGCACGTTGCGATATCGACTGCGACGCCGGATGTGCGTCACTTTCGATTTGACCCCATCGACATTGCACGTGCAATGTCGCAACGTGCAAAGCCGCCCTTAGGCGGGCTTTGCACACTACGACATCGCAGGCCGATGCTGCGATGCCGAGTGCGATAGTGCCCGCCCCCGTCGCAGCAGCGATATGTGGTGATAGCTGGCGTAGCGAAAGTTATCGCTACGCCAGCTTCACACACACACTCACCTGCCGTGCGACGTCCCTGTGGCCGGTGACCCGCCTCCTTGTTAAGGGGGCGGGTCGTGCGGCGTCACTGCGACGTCACACGGCAGGCGGCCAATCAGAGCGGAGGGGCGGAGATGAGCAGGATGTAAACATCCTGCCCACCTCCTTCCTTCCGCATATCCTACGGAAGCCGCAGTGAGGCCGGTAGGAGACGTTCCTCGCTCCTGCGACTTCACACACAGCGATGTGTGCTGCCGCAGGAGCGAGGAACAACATCGGACCATTGCGTCAGCGTAATCATGGATTACGCCGACGCTGCACCGATGATACGATTACGACGCTTTTGCACTCGTTAATCGTATCATCCAGCCTTTACACACTGCGATGTCGCATGCGATGCCGGAAGTGCGTCATTTTCAATTTGACCCCACCGACATCGCACCTGCGATGTCGTAGTGTGCAAAGTGCCCCTTAGAGTCTCCCTTCAACCTTAAAAACTATGAAACCTGACAATTCATCCGACGAGAACGGAGCCTTCAAGATCCAAAATTGGGGTACTAGCGCAACGAGGGGGATAGGACTTTTCACACATACGGTCCAGGAAATCCCAAGCGTGAACCCTGAGAGCAAGCTCCCTCAGTTAGCCACAGTGGGGAGCGGGATGTGACGGGGTATGCGACAGAGCAGTAAGGGACACCAGACCGATGAACAATCCAAGAAGATTTAATGAGGCAGGAGCATAAAACATCCAATATCCAAATGGTTCTTTAGAGTCCACACAAAGGAAACAGATCTTTGGCAATCCGACGCCAAGGAGAATGCAACAGTCCTCAGATGCGTTCCCTAAATCCAGCAGCGTGGCAGCTGATCCTCAATGTCCAATCGTCCATGTACGGGCAAAAAGGAGCTGGCCTCAGCACAGGTCCTCACCCTTCACCCAACAAAGCATAACTAAACTAAAAAACGTGTCTGAATCTCCCACCGCTCCTTACATCCACCCCCTTAACATTTGCTACTTATAGCTACTAGTTAAGCTGGGTTTACACACTGCAACATCGCAAAGGACATCGCTGTAACGTCACCGGTTTTGTGACGTAACAGCGACCTCCCTAAGTCTCTGCTAAGTCTCTGGTGAGCAGTCAAACAGGCAAACCTGGCCAACAACTCAACAGCGATCCGGACCTGCAGAGCGACCTAGCTGGTTGTTGGGGACGTTGATAAGCAGCCTTCTGAAAGGGAAGTTGCTAACAAAGTCGCTGCAAAGTCTTTCACACACTGAAACGTTCCAGCGATGCATGCTGCACAGCGGGAAACAAAGGACCTAGGAATGGTCCTGAACGATTTGTAACGATTACAACTTCACAGCAGGGGCCGGGTCGCTGATAGGTTTCACACACTGCAACATCGCAAACAACATCGCTATTGCGTCACAAAACCGGTGACGTTACAGCGATGTCGTTTGAGATGTTGCAGTGTGTAAACCCAGCTTTAGAAAGAAGTTCCTAGACACAGTCTCCAGAGATTGTGTACTAGGGAAGCCCCCTGCAGAGGAGAACAATATATATGCAACCCCCACCAAATCAAGGACAATAGCTACTGTTGAAGCCTGATTGCAATATGATACAGGCTGGGGGGATATAATGTTACACGGGACCCGATTAGTTTCAAGCTAAAGGGGCCAATTAAGAAGAGAACAAGCTGCCAAGGGAAAGGGCACAGATCAACAGGCAACACCAGCAGAAACGGGACACAAATGTGCTCCCCCTCAGCGGCAGTGGTGTCCAGAATTTTGGTTTACCAAGTTGTCGGTGTCAACTTCATAGACTGAGTGAGTATGCAAGTGACCCCTACCTTCCCAACGGCACGTCCTGTCACCATCACCGAGTCCCGGGGCATCCCACCTACCCGTGGAGGGGTTAAACACCTGGCTGCCCACTCCATCGCCACCGGGTACTCCCAGCTGCAGCGGTGGTACTCGACCTTACCACACACCACAGGTGGCATCACGAACTGTAAATACAACATCCCCTGTAAATACCCCCCTTAATTCAAGTGGGGGCGGTACACCTCGAAATTCCTGGCGTCACGAACAGGATACGAGCAGGACCCACTTACCTGGGTGACGTGCGCCTTGAAGACCAAAATCCACAAGTCAAGATCCCATTCCCTCCGTCTTACGCCATCTTTTCACACCAAAAACGCCATCTTTCCTGTGAAAGCGCGCGAAGCAGAAGCCCCGCCCTTCATCCTGCGTGTGAGGCCGGAACCGGAAGTTCCCAGAGAGCCACAGGATCGAGATGAGTGCGGAGTAAAAACTGAGGGGGCGCGCGAGAATGTCGGCACCAGACGATGGAAGTGTGGCGGCGCTGCCTCCACCCGACCAGGGTGACGGCATGTAGCAGCAGTGGAAGAGAAGCAGGGACTCCAGGACTCTGCCATGACGTTCTTGGACAGCGCAGAGGCTGGTCACCGTAACGTGCTGTTCCTGGGACCGCGACCTGGATCGAAGAAGAGACGGAGCAGCTGTGCAGGAGAATGCAGACGCAGTTCCTGTTTATACTGGACCACTGGAGGGAAGAGATAAGGACCCTGGCGATGGCGGTGTGAGCCCGTGAGATGGAGATCCCACGTGAAGAGAGGGTAAGCGGTTATCCAGTCCCTGTTGATTACCCTAATCCAGCCAATGCGGCTGTGGGATCCGGACCGCCACCGCTCCCGGTGAGCACTCCACCGCCACCAACCCCGTCCTCGGCGGATGCTGAGCTGCCTACTTCTACCCCGGCAGCGGAACCTTCAGTGCCTTTGTATGAAGCTCCAGCTGCGGAAACCTCGATTCCGTCCCTCAACCCGATCGTGACAGCAGTCACCACGACACCGGCCAGACCAGACCCGGCTGCATCACCGGGCCCGTCCTTAGAGGCGGAGCACCCGGACTCTGCAACCCCGGCTGCGGAGCAGTCAGTTCTCCTGTTTACCAAGGCAGAAGTGGAGCCTGGAGAGCTGCCGGTCCTCCTCTCTTCTTAGTTGGCCCCTATAGCTTGAAACTAGTCGAGTCCCGCTCCCCAGTGTGGTTAACTGTGGGAGCTTGCTCTGAGGGTTCACGCTTGGGATTTCCTGGACCGTATGTGTGGAAAGTCCTATCCCCCTCATTGCGCTAGTACCCCGATTTTGGAGCGGGTGGAGAGCGGATCTTGAAGGCTCCGTTCTCGTCGGGTAAATTGTCAGGTTGCCTGAAGCTACTCCCTGACTTAGGGTCCTCGTATGCCGTCGTGCCCTGGTCCTAGCCCGGTGATGGTACAATGCCGCCAGCTGTCCTTCTCGACAGATCCGTGCCCCTTGTCACGATCCCCTGCGACCGAGGGTCCAGCTCCTACCAGGCCCAGACCATCGTCTGCTATCTAGTACCTCCAAGGAGCCCAGCCCCTGACCTCTCTCCTTCACTTCCAACACTACACTGGCCTACTCCTGACCTCCCTTTACCAACCCCCCAAGTGGGTGACCCTATTCCACTCAGGCCGTCCACTGGTGTGTCTGGTGGGTGTGGTGCAGAGTGGTCCTAGGGTTTTGATTAGCTGATTTTGGCAACACCATAGGTTAGGGACCCGTAACCAAGGAGGAGGTGGATATTGCACAGAAGGGCAGATTGCACGATACCGTGTGACGACCTGATAGGCCACGGCGTCACAGGTGCGGTGTCAGTGTGGTGTTGGTGCCGATGCTGGAGACTGGTGAATCTCCGGGACGCTCGTACAGCGCGGTTCATCATCTTATATGTGTCATTAATATAAAATGAGGTAAATGAGATGATTATTGTAACGTGTCCGTGGATTTGACTTTGATACCTCCGGCGTCCCTGTTGCTTGGGTTCACATTACACTCAGGGTTATGGTCAGAGTCCATGTTTGCAGAGGGAAGCTGAATGTATATCCCTCAACCTACGCAAACACATTCCTATACAGCCGCGCAGGTGCGACATTGACACCTCATGTGAAAAATATAAAAGATCTGAAGGAACATACAAACCAAACAAATAGCAAAAGGACGCAGCACGGAGCATTGGGGAAGACAAGGGATGTTAGCTGTATGGTATATGGAGGAAAGTATTGGATCCCCGGCACATTACACTCACAGGAGCTTTGTGACATCCAACTCCATATCTGTGGGCAGGAGAAGGAGTTGGTTCCCCCTTTATAACGGATTCCCCTCTTCTAGGAAGGATTTTTACCGACTCTTGGAGATGTCTGTGACACAGGGGAGCACTGGTGTGGTCAGACACCGATGGAGGAGAGGGTCTGTGCAGTCTCCATTGTCCCGCTCAATGGTGGATCGCACTATATAGTGATTTATAAGGTCCGGCTCTATGGTGGATCGCACTATATAGTGATCTATAAGGTCCGGCTCTATGGTGGATCGCACTGTATGGTAATTTATAAGGTCCGGCTCTATGGTGGATCGCACTATATAGTGATTTATAAGGTCCGGCTCTATGGTGGATCGCACTATATAGTGATTTATAAGGTCCGGCTCTATGGTGGATCGCACTATATAGTGATTTATAAGGTCCGGCTCTATGGTGGATCGCACTATATAGTGATTTATAAGGTCCGGCTCTATGGTGGATCACACTATATAGTGATTTATAAGGTCCGGCTCTATGGTGGATCGCACTATATAGTGATCTATAAGGTCCGGCTCTATGGTGGATCGCACTATATAGTGATTTATAAGGTCCGGCTCTATGGTGGATCACACTATATAGTGATTTATAAGGTCCGGCTCTATGGTGGATCGCACTATATAGTGATTTATAAGGTCCGGCTCTATGGTGGATCGCACTATATAGTGATTTATAAGGTCCGGCTCTATGGTGGATCGCACTATATAGTGATTTATAAGGTCCGGCTCTATGGTGGATCACACTATATAGCGATTTATAAGATCCGGCTCTATGGTGGATCGCACTATATAGTGATTTATAAGGTCCGGCTCTATGGTGGATCGCACTATATAGTGATTTATAAGGTCCGGCTCTATGGTGGATCGCACTATATAGTGATTTATAAGGTCCGGCTCTATGGTGGATCACACTATATAGTGATTTATAAGGTCCGGCTCTATGGTGGATCGCACTATATAGTGATTATAAGGTCCGGCTCTATGGTGGATCACACTATATAGTGATTATAAGGTCCGGCTCTATGGTGGATCGCACTATATAGTGATTTATAAGGTCCGGCTCTATGGTGGATCACACTATATAGTGATTATAAGGTCCGGCTCTATGGTGGATCACACTATATAGTGATTATAAGATCCGGCTCTATGGTGGATCATACTATATAGTGATTTATAAGGTCCGGCTCTATGGTGGATCACACTATATAGTGATTTATAAGGTCCGGCTCTATGGTGGATCACACTATATAGTGATATATAAGGTCCTGCTCTATGGTGGATCGCACTATATAGTGATTTATAAGGTCCGGCTCTATGGTGGATCACACTATATAGTGATCTATAAGGTCCGGCTCTATGGTGGATCGCACTATATAGTGATTTATAAGGTCCGGCTCTATGGTGGATCATACTATATAGTGATTATAAGGTCCGGCTCTATGGTGGATCATACTATATAGTGATTTATAAGGTCCGGCTCTATGGTGGATCATACTATATAGTGATCTATAAGGTCCGGCTCTATGGTGGATCACACTATATAGTGATCTATAAGGTCCGGCTCTATGGTGGATCGCACTATATAGTGATATATAAGGTCCTGCTCTATGGTGGATCGCACTATATAGTGATTTATAAGGTCCGGCTCTATGGTGGATCACACTATATAGTGATTTATAAGGTTCGGCTCTATGGTGGATCACACTATATAGTGATCTATAAGGTCCGGCTCTATGGTGGATCGCACTGTATGGTAATTTATAAGGTCCGGCTCTATGGTGGATCGCACTATATAGTGATTTATAAGGTCCGGCTCTATGTTGGATCATACTATATAGTGATTTATAAGGTCCGGCTCTATGGTGGATCACACTATATAGTGATTATAAGGTCCGGCTCTATGGTGGATCGCACTATATAGTGATATATAAGGTCCTGCTCTATGGTGGATCGCACTATATAGTGATTTATAAGGTCCGGCTCTATGGTGGATCACACTATATAGTGATTTATAAGGTTCGGCTCTATGGTGGATCACACTATATAGTGATTTATAAGGTTCGGCTCTATGGTGTATCGCACTATATAGTGATTTATAAGGTCCGGCTCTATGGTGGATCGCACTATATAGTGATTATAAGGTCCGGCTCTATGGTGGATCGCACTGTATGGTAATTTATAAGGTCCGGCTCTATGGTGGATCGCACTATATAGTGATTTATAAGGTTCGGCTCTATGGTGGATCACACTATATAGTGATTTATAAGGTCCGGCTCTATGGTGGATCATACTATATAGTGATTTATAAGGTCCGGCTCTATGGTGGATCACACTATATAGTGATTTATAAGGTCCGGCTCTATGGTGGATCATACTATATAGTGATTTATAAGGTCCGGCTCTATGGTGGATCACACTATATAGTGATTTATAAGGTCCGGCTCTATGGTGGATCACACTATATAGTGATTTATAAGGTCCGGCTCTATGGTGGATCGCACTATATAGTGATTTATAAGGTCCGGCTCTATGGTGGATCACACTATATAGTGATTATAAGGTCCGGCTCTATGGTGGATCATACTATATAGTGATTTATAAGGTCCGGCTCTATGGTGGATCGCACTATATAGTGATTTATAAGGTCCCGCTCAATGGTGGATCGCACTATATAGTGATTTATAAGGTCCGGCTCTATGGTGGATCACACTATATAGTGATCTATAAGGTCCGGCTCTATGGTGGATCGCACTGTATGGTAATTTATAAGGTCCGGCTCTATGGTGGATCGCACTATATAGTGATTTATAAGGTCCGGCTCTATGGTGGATCGCACTATATAGTGATTTATAAGGTTCGGCTCTATGGTGGATCACACTATATAGTGATTTATAAGGTCCGGCTCTATGGTGGATCATACTATATAGTGATTTATAAGGTCCGGCTCTATGGTGGATCACACTATATAGTGATTGATAAGGTCCGGCTCTATGGTGGATCACACTATATAGTGATTTATAAGGTCCGGCTCTATGGTGGATCACACTATATAGTGATTTATAAGGTCCGGCTCTATGGTGGATCATACTATATAGTGATTTATAAGGTCCGGCTCTATGGTGGATCACACTATATAGTGATTTATAAGGTCCGGCTCTATGGTGGATCACACTATATAGTGATTTATAAGGTCCGGCTCTATGGTGGATCACACTATATAGTGATTTATAAGGTCCGGCTCTATGGTGGATCGCACTATATAGTGATTATAAGGTCTGGCTCTATGGTGGATCATACTATATAGTGATTTATAAGGTCCGGCTCTATGGTGGATCATACTATATAGTGATCTATAAGGTCCGGCTCTATGGTGGATCAAACTATATAGTGATTTATAAGGTCCGGCTCTATGGTGGATCACACTATAAGGTAATTTATAAGGTCCGGCTCTATGGTGGATCGCACTATATAGTGATTTATAAGGTCCGGCTCTATGGTGGATCGCACTATATAGTGATTTATAAGGTCCGGCTCTATGGTGGATCGCACTATATAGCAATTTATAAGGTCCGGCTCTATGGTGGATCATACTATATAGCGATTTATAAGGTCCGGCTCTATGGTGGATCGCACTATATAGTGATTTATAAGGTCCGGCTCTATGGTGTATCGCACTATATAGTGATTTATAAGGTCCGGCTCTATGGTGGATCGTACTATATAGTGATTTATAAGGTCCGGCTCTATGGTGGATCGCACTATATAGTGATTTATAAGGTCCGGCTCTATGGTGGATCACACTATATAGTGATTATAAGGTCCGGCTCTATGGTGGATCACACTATATAGTGATTTATAAGGTCCGGCTCTATGGTGGATCGCACTATATAGCGATTTATAAGGTCCGGCTCTATGGTGGATCACACTATATAGTGATTGATAAGGTCCGGCTCTATGGTGGATCACACTATATAGTGATTTATAAGGTCCGGCTCTATGGTGGATCACACTATATAGCGATTTATAAGGTCCGGCTCTATGGTGGATCACACTATATAGTGATTGATAAGGTCCGGCTCTATGGTGGATCACACTATATAGTGATTTATAAGGTCCGGCTCTATGGTGGATCACACTATATAGTGATTTATAAGGTCTGGCTCTATGATGGATCATACTATATAGTGATTTATAAGGTCTGGCTCTATGGTGGATCATACTATATAGTGATTTATAAGGTCCGGCTCTATGGTGGATCACACTATATAGCGATTTATAAGGTCCGGCTCTATGGTGGATCACACTATATAGTGATTTATAAGGTCCGGCTCTATGGTGGATCACACTATATAGTGATTTATAAGGTCTGGCTCTATGGTGGATCGCACTATATAGTGATTTATAAGGTCTGGCTCTATGATGGATCATACTATATAGTGATTTATAAGGTCTGGCTCTATGGTGGATCATACTATATAGTGATTTATAAGGTCCGGCTCTATGGTGGATCATACTATATAGTGATTATAAGGTCCGGCTCTATGGTGGATCACACTATATAGTGATTTATAAGGTCCGGCTCTATGGTGGATCATACTATATAGTGATTTATAAGGTCCGGCTCTATGGTGGATCGCACTATATAGTGATTATAAGGTCCGGCTCTATGGTGGATCATACTATATAGTGATTTATAAGGTCCGGCTCTATGGTGGATCATACTATATAGTGATCTATAAGGTCCGGCTCTATGGTGGATCACACTATATAGTGATTTATAAGGTCCGGCTCTATGGTGGATCACACTATAAGGTAATTTATAAGGTCCGGCTCTATGGTGGATCGCACTATATAGTGATTTATAAGGTCCGGCTCTATGGTGGATCGCACTATATAGTGATTTATAAGGTCCGGCTCTATGGTGGATCGCACTATATAGCAATTTATAAGGTCCGGCTCTATGGTGGATCATACTATATAGCGATTTATAAGGTCCGGCTCTATGGTGGATCGCACTATATAGTGATTTATAAGGTCCGGCTCTATGGTGGATCGTACTATATAGTGATTTATAAGGTCCGGCTCTATGGTGGATCATACTATATAGTGATTTATAAGGTCCGGCTCTATGGTGGATCGCACTATATAGTGATTATAAGGTCCGGCTCTATGGTGGATCACACTATATAGTGATTTATAAGGTCCGGCTCTATGGTGGATCACACTATATAGTGATTGATAAGGTCCGGCTCTATGGTGGATCGCACTATATAGTGATTTATAAGGTCCGGCTCTATGGTGGATCACACTATATAGTGATTTATAAGGTCCGGCTCTATGGTGGATCATACTATATAGTGATTTATAAGGTCCGGCTCTATGGTGGATCACACTATATAGTGATTTATAAGGTCCGGCTCTATGGTGGATCACACTATATAGTGATTTATAAGGTCCGGCTCTATGGTGGATCACACTATATAGTGATTTATAAGGTCTGGCTCTATGGTGGATCGCACTATATAGTGATTTATAAGGTCTGGCTCTATGATGGATCATACTATATAGTGATTTATAAGGTCTGGCTCTATGGTGGATCATACTATATAGTGATTTATAAGGTCCGGCTCTATGGTAGATCACACTATATAGTGATTATAAGGTCCGGCTCTATGGTGGATCACACTATATAGTGATTTATAAGGTCCGGCTCTATGGTGGATCATACTATATAGTGATTTATAAGGTCCGGCTCTATGGTGGATCATACTATATAGTGATTTATAAGGTCCGGCTCTATGGTGGATCATACTATATAGTGATTTATAAGGTCCGGCTCTATGGTGGATCGCACTATATAGTGATTTATAAGGTCCGGCTCTATGGTGGATCGCACTATATAGTGATTTATAAGGTCCGGCTCTATGGTGGATCGCACTATATCGTGATTTATAAGGTCCGGCTCTATGGTGGATCGCACTATAAGGTCCGGCTCTATGGTGGATCATACTATATAGTGATCTATAAGGTCCGGCTCTATGGTGGATCACACTATATAGTGATTTATAAGGTCCGGCTCTATGTTGGATCATACTATATAGTGATCTATAAGGTCCGGCTCTATGGTGGATCACACTATATAGTGATTTATAAGGTCCGGCTCTATGGTGGATCGCACTATATAGTGATCTATAAGGTCCTGCTCTATGTTGGATCACACTATATAGTGATTTATAAGGTCCGGCTCTATGGTGGATCGCACTATATAGTGATTTATAAGGTCCGGCTCTATGGTGGATCGCACTATAAGGTCCGGCTCTATGGTGGATCATACTATATAGTGATCTATAAGGTCCGGCTCTATGGTGGATCGCACTATATAGTGATTTATAAGGTCCGGCTCTATGGTGGATCATACTATATAGTGATTTATAAGGTCCGGCTCTATGGTGGATCACACTATATAGTGATTTATAAGGTCCGGCTCTATGGTGGATCGCACTATATAGTGATCTATAAGGTTCGGCTCTATGTTGGATCATACTATATAGTGATCTATAAGGTCCGGCTCTATGGTGGATCACACTATATAGTGATTTATAAGGTCCGGCTCTATGTTGGATCGCACTATATAGTGATTTATAAGGTCCTGCTCTATGTTGGATCACACTATATAGTGATTTATAAGGTCCGGCTCTATGGTGGATCGCACTATATAGTGATTTATAAGGTCCGGCTCTATGTTGGATCACACTATATAGTGATTTATAAGGTCCTGCTCTATGGTGGATCGCACTATAAGGTCCGGCTCTATGGTGGATCATACTATATAGTGATCTATAAGGTCCGGCTCTATGGTGGATCGCACTATATAGTGATCTATAAGGTTCGGCTCTATGGTGGATCACACTATATAGTGATTTATAAGGTTCGGCTCTATGGTGGATCACACTATATAGTGATTTATAAGGTCCGGCTCTATGGTGGATCACACTATATAGTGATTTATAAGGTCCGGCTCTATGGTGGATCACACTATATAGTGATTTATAAGGTCCGGCTCTATGGTGGATCACACTATATAGTGATCTATAAGGTCCGGCTCTATGGCGGATCATACTATATAGTGATCTATAAGGTCCGGCTCTATGGTGGATCGCACTATATAGTGATTTATAAGGTCCGGCTCTATGGTGGATCATACTATATAGTGATTTATAAGGTCCGTCTCTATGGTGGATCGCACTATATAGTGATTTATAAGGTCCGGCTCTATGGTGGATCGCACTATATAGTGATCTATAAGGTCCGGCTCTATGGTGGATCACACTATATAGTGATTTATAAGGTCCGGCTCTATGGTGGATCACACTATATAGTGATTTATAAGGTCCGGCTCTATGGTGGATCGCACTATATAGTGATCTATAAGGTTCGGCTCTATGGTGGATCACACTATATAGTGATTTATAAGGTCCGGCTCTATGGTGGATCGCACTATATAGTGATCTATAAGGTTCGGCTCTATGGTGGATCACACTATATAGTGATTTATAAGGTCCGGCTTTATGGTGGATCATACTATATAGTGATTATAAGGTCTGGCTCTATGGTGGATCATACTATATAGTGATCTATAAGGTCCGGCTCTATGGTGGATCACACTATATAGTGATTTATAAGGTCCGGCTCTATGGTGGATCACACTATATAGTGATTTATAAGGTCCGGCTCTATGGTGGATCACACTATATAGTGATTTATAAGGTCCGGCTCTATGGTGGATCATACTATATAGTGATTATAAGGTCCGGCTCTATGGTGGATCATACTATATAGTGATTTATAAGGTCCGGCTCTATGGTGGATCGCACTATATAGTGATTATAAGGTCCGACTCTATGGTGGATCGCACTATATAGTGATTTATAAGGTCCGGCTCTATGGTGGATCACACTATATAGTGATTTATAAGGTCCGGCTCTATGGTGGATCACACTATATAGTGATTATAAGGTCCGGCTCTATGGTGGATCACACTATATAGTGATTTATAAGGTCCGGCTCTATGGTGGATCGCACTATATAGTGATTTATAAGGTCCGGCGCTATGGTGGATCGCACTATATAGTGATTTATAAGGTCCGGCTCTACGGTGGATCATACTATATAGTGATTATAAGGTCCGGCTCTATGGTGTATCGCACTATATAGTGATTTATAAGGTCCGGCTCTATAGTGTATCGCACTATATAGTGATTATAAGGTCCGGCTCTATGGTGGATCACACTATATAGTGATTTATAAGGTCCGGCTCTATGGTGGATCACACTATATAGTGATTTATAAGGTCCGGCTCTATGGTGGATCACACTATATAGTGATTTATAAGGTCCGGCTCTATGGTGTATCGCACTATATAGTGATTATAAGGTCCGGCTCTATGGTGGATCACACTATATAGTGATTTATAAGGTCCGGCTCTATGGTGGATCGCACTATATAGTGATCTATAAGGTCCGGCTCTATGGTGGATCACACTATATAGTGATTTATAAGGTCCGGCTCTATGGTGGATCGCACTATATAGTGATTATAAGGTCCGGCTCTATGGTGGATCGCACTATATAGTGATCTATAAGGTCCGGCTCTATGGTGGATCACACTATATAGTGATCTATAAGGTCCGGCTCTATGGTGGATCACACTATATAGTGATCTATAAGGTCCGGCTCTATGGTGGATCACACTATATAGTGATTTATAAGGTCCGGCTCTATGGTGGATCATACTATATAGTGATTATAAGGTCCGGCTCTATGGTGGATCACACTATATAGTGATTTATAAGGTCCGGCTCTATGGTGGATCACACTATATAGTGATTTATAAGGTCCGGCTCTATGGTGGATCGCACTATATAGTGATTTATAAGGTCCGGCTCTATGGTGGATCACACTATATAGTGATTATAAGGTCCGGCTCTATGGTGGATCATACTATATAGTGATTATAAGGTCCGGCTCTATGGTGGATCGCACTATATAGTGATTATAAGGTCCGGCTCTATGGTGGATCATACTATATAGTGATTTATAAGGTCCGGCTCTATGGTGGATCGCACTATATAGTGATTTATAAGGTCCGGCTCTATGGTGGATCACACTATATAGTGATTTATAAGGTCCGGCTCTATGGTGGATCGCACTATATAGTGATTTATAAGGTCCGGCTCTATGGTGTATCGCACTATATAGTGATTATAAGGTCCGGCTCTATGGTGGATCGCACTATATAGTGATTTATAAGGTCCGGCTCTATGGTGGATCGCACTATATAGCGATTTATAAGGTCCGGCTCTATGGTGGATCATACTATATAGTGATTTATAAGGTCCGGCTCTATGGTGGATCATACTATATAGTGATTTATAAGGTCCGGCTCTATGGTGGCTCATACTATATAGTGATTATAAGGTCCGGCTCTATGGTGGATCACACTATATAGTGATTTATAAGGTCCGGCTCTATGGTGTATCGCACTATATAGTGATTTATAAGGTCCGGCTCTATGGTGTATCGCACTATATAGTGATTATAAGGTCCGGCTCTATGGTGGATCACACTATATAGTGATTTATAAGGTCCGGCTCTATGGTGGCTCATACTATATAGTGATTATAAGGTCCGGCTCTATGGTGGATCACACTATATAGTGATCTATAAGGTCCGGCTCTATGGTGTATCGCACTATATAGTGATTATAAGGTCCGGCTCTATGGTGGATCACACTATATAGTGATCTATAAGGTCCGGCTCTATGGTGTATCGCACTATATAGTGATTATAAGGTCCGGCTCTATGGTGGATCACACTATATAGTGATCTATAAGGTCCGGCTCTATGGTGGATCACACTATATAGTGATTTATAAGGTCCGGCTCTATGGTGTATCGCACTATATAGTGATTATAAGGTCCGGCTCTATGGTGGATCACACTATATAGTGATCTATAAGGTCCGGCTCTATGGTGGATCACACTATATAGTGATCTATAAGGTCCGGCTCTATGGTGTATCGCACTATATAGTGATTATAAGGTCCGGCTCTATGGTGGATCACACTATATAGTGATCTATAAGGTCCGGCTCTATGGTGGATCACACTATATAGTGATTTATAAGGTCCGGCTCTATGGTGTATCGCACTATATAGTGATTATAAGGTCCGGCTCTATGGTGGATCACACTATATAGTGATTTATAAGGTCCGGCTCTATGGTGGATCGCACTATATAGTGATTATAAGGTCCGGCTCTATGGTGGATCGCACTGTATGGTAATTTATAAGGTCCGGCTCTATGGTGGATCGCACTATATAGTGATCTATAAGGTCCGGCTCTATGGTGGATCACACTATATAGTGATTTATAAGGTCCGGCTCTATGGTGGATCGCACTATATAGTGATTATAAGGTCCGGCTCTATGGTGGATCGCACTATATAGTGATCTATAAGGTCCGGCTCTATGGTGGATCACACTATATAGTGATCTATAAGGTCCGGCTCTATGGTGGATCACACTATATAGTGATCTATAAGGTCCGGCTCTATGGTGGATCACACTATATAGTGATTTATAAGGTCCGGCTCTATGGTGGATCATACTATATAGTGATTATAAGGTCCGGCTCTATGGTGGATCACACTATATAGTGATTTATAAGGTCCGGCTCTATGGTGGATCACACTATATAGTGATTTATAAGGTCCGGCTCTATGGTGGATCGCACTATATAGTGATTTATAAGGTCCGGCTCTATGGTGGATCACACTATATAGTGATTATAAGGTCCGGCTCTATGGTGGATCATACTATATAGTGATTATAAGGTCCGGCTCTATGGTGGATCATACTATATAGTGATTTATAAGGTCCGGCTCTATGGTGGATCGCACTATATAGTGATTTATAAGGTCCGGCTCTATGGTGGATCATACTATATAGTGATTTATAAGGTCCGGCTCTATGGTGGATCACACTATATAGTGATTTATAAGGTCCGGCTCTATGGTGGATCGCACTATATAGTGATTTATAAGGTCCGGCTCTATGGTGGATCACACTATATAGTGATTTATAAGGTCCGGCTCTATGGTGTATCGCACTATATAGTGATTTATAAGGTCCGGCTCTATGGTGTATCGCACTATATAGTGATTATAAGGTCCGGCTCTATGGTGGATCGCACTATATAGTGATTTATAAGGTCCGGCTCTATGGTGGATCGCACTATATAGCGATTTATAAGGTCCGGCTCTATGGTGGATCATACTATATAGTGATTTATAAGGTCCGGCTCTATGGTGGATCATACTATATAGTGATTTATAAGGTCCGGCTCTATGGTGGCTCATACTATATAGTGATTATAAGGTCCGGCTCTATGGTGGATCACACTATATAGTGATTTATAAGGTCCGGCTCTATGGTGTATCGCACTATATAGTGATTTATAAGGTCCGGCTCTATGGTGTATCGCACTATATAGTGATTATAAGGTCCGGCTCTATGGTGGATCATACTATATAGTGATTTATAAGGTCCGGCTCTATGGTGGATCACACTATATAGTGATTTATAAGGTCCGGCTCTATGGTGGCTCATACTATATAGTGATTATAAGGTCCGGCTCTATGGTGGATCACACTATATAGTGATCTATAAGGTCCGGCTCTATGGTGTATCGCACTATATAGTGATTATAAGGTCCGGCTCTATGGTGGATCACACTATATAGTGATCTATAAGGTCCGGCTCTATGGTGGATCACACTATATAGTGATTTATAAGGTCCGGCTCTATGGTGTATCGCACTATATAGTGATTATAAGGTCCGGCTCTATGGTGGATCACACTATATAGTGATTTATAAGGTCCGGCTCTATGGTGTATCGCACTATATAGTGATTATAAGGTCCGGCTCTATGGTGGATCACACTATATAGTGATCTATAAGGTCCGGCTCTATGGTGGATCACACTATATAGTGATCTATAAGGTCCGGCTCTATGGTGGATCGCACTATATAGTGATTTATAAGGTCCGGCTCTATGGTGGATCACACTATATAGTGATCTATAAGGTCCGGCTCTATGGTGGATCGACTATATAGTGATTTATAAGGTCCTATATATCTATAAGCTCTATGGTGGATTATCACTCGGCCTTATACTGTACTTCTCTACCTTATCTGACTTGTTTGCTATTTTTAAGTTGACCGGGGTAAACCACATAATGCCCCGTATTTCACTGTTTACTTTACAATTTAGGGGAACAGGGAAATATTCCGGATCATTCTTTTCAAACCAAAATTCCACTGGGAGTTTCACAAGAAGGAACTGAAGCGACACATAAATACATTGTGCTCGCAGGAGAGTCAGACAGGGAAATGAAGGCATTATACAGGAGCCGCATATTCTGGAGATTGCATTGTTGAATTTGGCAAGTGGAGGAGAGCAGTGGTGAACCGCGGAGCAGAGCGGTGCCATTCCTGCGTGTGGGAATCTGTGGTCCCCGCAGAACGCAGGGGACTATGAGGGGGTCTGCGTCGCTGGTCCCCAAAGACTGCAAATACCATTCCCTCACATCCACTCACATTACATTCCCTGACGTCTGCATTATAGCGGAGGAACGTGTTGTTGGGATATTTATACCGTATGTTTGATCGGCCTTTACTGCACTACAAGCAGCTTCTGATACAGGCAAATGCTAAATAAATGGCGCACTGCGATCTACCACCAATTATATATCCAGAGACTCTGCTGTCATTCAGTCATTTATTCTCTTTCCTTATACTGAGAGCCCATTTAAAAACAAACCATTTTATCCCACCATTATATTGGACGCTATCAGCGTCAGCCACAGCCTCATCTCAGCTAGTGCCAAATGTCACAATTGATCTTGGGACCTCGGGGGTGTGGAGCTACAGTTAGGTCCAGAAATATTTGGACAGTGACACAAGTTTTGTTATTTTAGCTGTTTACAAAAACATTTTCAGAAATACAATTATATATATAATATGGGCTGAAAGTGCACACTCCCAGCTGCAATATGAGAGTTTTCACATCCAAATCGGAGAAAGGGTTTAGGAATCATAGCTCTGTAATGCATAGCCTCCTCTTTTTCAAGGGACCAAAAGTAATTGGACAAGGGACTCTAAGGGCTGCAATTAACTCTGAAGGCGTCTCCCTCGTTAACCTGTAATCAATGAAGTAGTTAAAAGGTCTGGGGTTGATTACAGGTGTGTGGTTTTGCATTTGGAAGCTTTTGCTGTGACCAGACAACATGCGGTCTAAGGAACTCTCAATTGAGGTGAAGCAGAACATCCTGAGGCTGAAAAAAAAGAAAAAATCCATCAGAGAGATAGCAGACATGCTTGGAGTAGCAAAATCAACAGTCGGGTACATTCTGCAAAAAAAGGAATTGACTGGTGAGCTTGGGAACTCATAAAGGCCTGGGCGTCCACGGATGACAACAGTGGTGGATGATCGCCGCATACTTTCTTTGGTGAAGAAGAACCCGTTCACAACATCAACTGAAGTCCAGAACACTCTCAGTGAAGTAGGTGTATCTGTCTCTAAGTCACCAGTAAAGAGAAGACTCCATGAAAGTAAATACAAAGGGTTCACATCTAGATGCAAACCATTCATCAATTCCAAAAATAGACAGGCCAGAGTTACATTTGCTGAAAAACACCTCATGAAGCCAGCTCAGTTCTGGAAAAGTATTCTATGGACAGATGAGACAAAGATCAACCTGTACCAGAATGATGGGAAGAAAAAAGTGTGGAGAAGAAAGGGAACGGCACATGATCCAAGGCACACCACATCCTCTGTAAAACATGGTGGAGGCAACGTGATGGCATGGGCATGCATGGCTTTCAATGGCACTGGGTCACTTGTGTTTATTGATGACATAACAGCAGACAAGAGTAGCCGGATGAATTCTGAAGTGTACCGGGATATACTTTCAGCCCAGATTCAGCCAAATGCCGCAAAGTTGATCGGACGGCGCTTCATAGTACAGATGGACAATGACCCCAAGCATACAGCCAAAGCTACCCAGGAGTTCATGAGTGCAAAAAAGTGGAACATTCTGCAATGGCCAAGTCAATCACCAGATCTTAACCCAATTGAGCATGCATTTCACTTGCTCAAATCCAGACTTAAGACGGAAAGACCCACAAACAAGCAAGACCTGAAGGCTGCGGCTGTAAAGGCCTGGCAAAGCATTAAGAAGGAGGAAACCCAGCGTTTGGTGATGTCCATGGGTTCCAGACTTAAGGCAGTGATTGCCTCCAAAGGATTCGCAACAAAATATTGAAAATAAAAATATTTTGTTTGGGTTTGGTTTATTTGTCCAATTACTTTTGACCTCCTAAAATGTGGAGTGTTTGTAAAGAAATGTGACAATTCCTACAATTTCTATCAGATATTTTTGTTCAAACCGTCAAATTAAACGTTACAATCTGCACTTGAATTCTGTTGTAGAGGTTTCATTTCAAATCCAATGTGGTGGCATGCAGAGCCCAACTCGCCAAAATTGTGTCACTGGCCAAAGATTTCTGGACCTAACTGTATTTCGGGTGGAGTTCTCACATAGCTCCCCGGCCATCCCATGACACTCACTCTGTGACACGGTTGGCAAAGCTGCTCCACTGCCCCCCACCTCAAGCTGCTCCACTGCCCCCCACCTCAAGCTGCTCCACTGCCCCCCACCTCAAGCTGCTTCACTGCCCCCCACCTCAAGCTGCTCCACTGCCCCCCACCTCAAGCTGCTCCACTGCCCCCCACCTCAAGCTGCTCCACTGCCCCCCACCTCAAGCTGCTCCACTGCCCCCCAACTCAAGCTGCTCCACTGCCCCCCAACTCAAGCTGCTCCACTGCCCCCCACCTCAAGCTGCTCCACTGCCCCTCACCTCAAGCTGCTCCACTGCCCCCCACCTCAAGCTGCTCCACTGCCCCCCACCTCAAGCTGCTCCACTGCCCCCCACCTCAAGCTGCTCCACTGCCCCCCACCTCAAGCTGCTCCACTGCACCCCACCTCAAGCTGCTCCACTGCCCTCCACCTCAAGCTGCTCCACTGCCCCTCACCCCAAGCTGCTCCACTGCCCTCCACCTCAAGCTGCTCCACTGCCCCTCACCTCAAGCTGCTCCACTGCCCCTCACCTCAAGCTGCTCCACTGCCCTCCACCTCAAGCTGCTCCACTTCCCCCCACCTCAAGCTAATCCACTGCCCCCCACCTCAAGCTGCTCCACTGCCCTCCACCTCAAGCTGCTCCACTGCCCCCCACCTCAAGCTGCTCCACTGCCCCCGAACCTCAAGCTGCTCCACTGCCCCCCACCTCAAGCTAATCCACTGCCCCCCACCTCAAGCTGCTCCACTGCCCCCCACCTCAAGCTGCTCCACTGCCCCCCACCTCAAGGCTGCCCTTCTCAGCTCAGCACAGGCCTCCCGGTCACATCTCTGAACTTCACGTTCCCACTGACAGACGTGTCCCCTGCCTCACCGGAGACGGACAGAGTGGCTGCTAATAAGTGAACAGGTCTTTAGTATTGCATAGACCTTCAGCTTTCTGGTCCATTCATTACCCACATGGGGTAAACATGTTTCGGAGTCACCACACACTTTCCACAGCCGGGCCCAGGATTTTCCAACTTAGGCTATGTGCGCACTTACCGGATTTTGCCGCGCATTTTCCGAGTATTTGCTGCATGTTTCGCTGCAGAAAATGTTCATAACATCTCTGCAGTGAATCACCAGCAAATCCTATGGAGAAAAAAAATCCTGTGCGCACTAGGCGGAATTTGACAGCTGCATGTTTTGCTGCGGAAATCCCGCAGCAAAAACAAGTGCATGTCACTTCTTTTCCGCAGGTAGCTGCGGGTTTTCCCTAATCTAATGTAAAAATCACGCAGGGAACAGCTTGCGGAAAAACCGCACCAAATCCGCACCAATTCCGCACCAAATCCGCAACAAAACGCGACAATCCGCATGCGGATTTGGGTGCGGATTTGATGCGGATTTTTCCCGCAGGTGATAAGATCTTTGAGAGCCTGCAGAATTTACGCAAAGAAATTTCATTTCCCAGTGCGCACATAGCCTTAGGCGGGCTTTGCACGCTGCGACATCGGTAACAATGAGTCCCTCCCCCGTCGCACGTGCAATATCTAGTGAAAGCTGCCGTAGCGATTATTATCGCTACGGCAGCTTCACGCACATACCTGCCATGCGACGTCCCTCTGGCCGGCGACCCGCCTCCTTCCTAAGGGGGCGGGTCGTGCGGCGTCACAGCGACGTCACACGGCAGGCGGCCAATTGAAGTGGAGGGGCGGAGATGAGCGGGACGTAAACATCCCGCCCACCTCCGTCCTTCTCATTGCAGCCGGCGGCAGGTAAGGTGAAGTTCCTCGCTCCTGCGGCTTCATACACAGCGATGTGTCCTGCCGCAGGAACGAGGAACAACATCGCACCTGTCGCTGCACCGGCATTATGGAAATGTCGGAGGCTGCAGCGATGATACGATAACGACGCTTTTGCGCTCGTTCATCGTATCAAAAAGGATTTGCACGTTGCGATATCGACTGCGATGCCGGATGTGCGTCACTTTCGATTTGACCCCATCGACATCGCACGTGCAATGTCGCAACGTGCAAAGCCCTTAAGGCTGCTTTACACCAGGCAATCTATCGTGCGATAGATCGTCGGGGTCACGGTTTTTGTGACGCACATCCGGCATCGCTGGCGATGCCGGCCTGTGTGACACCTCCTAGCGACGCAGTATCGCTCACAAATCGTGAGTCGGGTACTGCTCGTTAGGTTCCATAATATCGGTTACTTTAGTTGACCATCGTTTCCGTGGTAGCACACGTCGCTCCGTGTGACACCACGGGAACGATGAGCAGCTCACCTGCCTCCCGCGGCCGCCGTCGTCTCTATGTGTAAGGAAGGAGGTGGGCGGGATGTTTACATCCTGCTCATCTCCGCCCCTCTGCTGCTATTGGCCGGCGGCCGTGTGACGTCGCTGTGACGCCGAACGTCCCTCCCACTCCAGGAAGTGGACGTTCGCCGCCCACAGCGAGGTCGCACGAGAGGTAAGTATGTGTGACGGGGGTTACTACCTTTGTGCGACACGGGCAGCGATTTGCCCGTGACGCAAAAAGGATGGGGGCGGGTACGATCGATTGTGAAATCGCACAATCGGTCGTACCGTGTAAAGCAGGCTTTACTCTTCGTACTTTCATTTTACATGTCACCCATGTAATAATGAAGCAATATTTCGATATGTAAAGGGGTGTTGGTTTGCTTTATGTGGGGGTGATACCCCATTGTAAGAGATGTAGCATGCTATGCTCCTATGTATATATTTGGGATGTGGTGGTTCTTGGTGGGGGAGCGATTCACCTTTGCTGGAGGATGGAAACATTATCAGTGGAAGAACTTTACTCACAATGAGTTAGGCGGCTTTCACACCTCCGGTTTTTGCTATGCGGCACAATCCGGCACTTTGCAGGAAAATCGCAACCGTTTTTTTTTGCTGCCGGTTGTGATTTTCCTGCATAGACTTTAATTAGTGCCGCATTGTGCTGCATGGCCTTGCGTTCCGTCCGGTTTTTGCCGCATGCGGCAGATTTAGCCGATGCGGCGGCCGGATGGAACGTTGCCTGGCACGTTTTTTCGTGCGGCAAAAAAAACCGCATCGCGCCGCATTGCATGCCTATGGCGGCCGGATGCGGCGCGATGCGGCAAAAACCGCATCCGGCTGCCGCATGCGGTTTTTGCCACTGCGCATGCTCAGTAGCATGCCGCAAGCGGCAAAAACCGGACTGGCCGCAAAGGAAAAACTTATGCAAAGGATGCGGTGTTTTCACCGCATCCGTTGCATAGCTTGCACAGCCGGATTGAGCCGCAGAGCTCAAGCCGGATGTGTGAAAGTAGCCTTAAGCAGCCGGATTGTGCAGTTTCACCTTTCTCCAGGGATTGGAGAAGCAGGAAGCTTATTTGCATATTTCCAGTGAATTCTGGGAAGAGGAGAAGAGTCGCCGTAAGCTGATCGATTGCTGGGACTTGCCGGGTCTCGCTGTTTGAGGACTTTTGCCTGTCATACGCTACATCAGCATTATGGAAGAGAAGAAAATCCACATGGTCACCTGCAACACATGCTACATGTTTACGGATCTGCCGCACAAAAAATCCAACTTCACCTGTCAAAAGTGCAAACTTGTTGCCCTCTTAGAGTAAAAGGTGCGGGGACTGGAGGAAAGAAGAGAAACTTTGAAGCTAATTAAAGAACATGAGGACTTCTTGGACGAGGCAGAAGCAGCCATTCAGGATATGGAAAGTGAGAAAAGCTTCAGAACACATACAGAGGCTGAAAAGTGGACACATGTGACCAAAAGAAGCCAGCGGATCAAGTGGTCGGCACCACCCACACAGCTTAGCAACCAATATGAAGCCCTCATGCTGGAGAAGGAACATGGCACAGCTCAGGATGATACCGTCTCTACAGGAGAAGACACAGGATCATCAAAAGAAGTTACTTTGTCAACAAAAGCAGAAACAAAAGACACTGAAAAACACTCAGGAGCAAAATGCAGTGCGTCCAGAAAGAAAAGAAGAGTGGTAGTTATGGGCGACTCACTACTAAGAGGCACGGAGGCAACTATCTGCAGGCCGGACATAACCGCACGAGAAGTATGCTGCCTACCGGGAGCAAAAATCAAGGATGTGGCCAACAGGATACCAACTATCCTCGCATCCAAGGACGAATACCCGTTCCTATTGATACATGTAGGAACAAACGACACGGCAAGAAATGATCTACCAACTATTTGTGAAGACTTTGAAATTCTGGGGAAGAAAATAAAGGAACGGAACGTACAGGTTGTTTTCTCATCAATCCTCCCAGTCGATGGCCATGGTGTCAGAAGATGGAATAGGATACTAGATTTGAACAACTGGCTACGACGATGGTGCCGGCAGCAAGGATTTGGATTCTTGGACCATGGAGTTGTTAGGACCAGGTGGACGGGCAGACCCAGGAGGTGGATCCACTGGGCTGAACGCCTCACCGAGGGCAAGGAGCCCGGTAGCCGGAGCACTACGGGTAGCAGGACAGTCCGTTCAGAGGAGTCGAGTGAAGAAGTCCCTGGGACCACGGGGTCTCTGAAGGTAGTCCGGGTGACGGAGCTCAGGTTCGGAGGCCGAGATGACGTCAGGCAGAGTCCGGAACCAACGGAGCGAGAAGGTGGGTCACCACAGGGATCGGAGATGGTAGGAACTGACGGGATGGCAGACAGTCACCGTTCGGGGTTCGGGTATCGTCAGGACCGGTTGGCGAGGCAGGAGCGGCTCTACGAGAGAGATAGGTAAGTATGGCACAAGACACAAGGAGACCTGACTCCTAGCTTAGCAAACACGAAGAACAGGCCCCGCCCACTTGGAAAGGATCCCCCTATGTACCCCGTACCTGATTCCTCAATATCCTGTTTGAGGACACTGGCCCTTTAAGAGAGGGTCAATGACCGCGCGCGCGCGCCCTAATGCGCATGCGCGAGGCCCGGGTGCCAGAAGCCAGAGCAGGGAGCGGTGCACAGGAGGCAGGAGTGCTCAGCATCGCAGATGGGCGCCGGGACCGGGGACCGGGTTGCCTGGAGGACGCAGGTGAGGTAGTATGGAAGCCATGGAGCGGGGGACGCCTGGCAGAGGAGCCGGGGAGCGTGGCAGGGGAGCCGGGGAGCAGAGCAGGGAACCCGGGGAGCGTGACAGTACCCCCCCCCACGCCCCCCTCCCCGCAACCGGGACAGGAAGGCACGTATCAGGGGAGTACCCACATTCTCCCGGGGTTCCCAGGACCTATCCTCAGGACCATACAAAGCCCAGTCCACCAGGAAGAACTGTCGGCCCCGCACGGTCTTCATGGCCACGATATCCCTTACCGCATAGATGTCATCGTCAGCAATAGGAGGAGGAGCAGAACTAGCAGCAGCGGAGAAGGGACCAAGGACAACCGGCTTGAGCAGGGAGACGTGGAAGGAGTTGGGTATCCTCATCGTGGCCGGGAGCTGCAGCTTGTAGGAGACCTCATTTATCTTGCTGATGACTTTAAACGGCCCGATGTAGCGAGGACCCAGCTTGTAAGATGGAAGCTTCAATCGGACGTACTTGGAAGCAAGCCAGACCAGATCTTCTGGAGAGAAACACGGAGGATCCAGACGCCTCTTGTCTGCGTGTCTCTTCATCCGCAGAGAAGCACGTCCAAGAGACGTCTTGACAGAGTCACAAATTGTTGTAAAGTCACGGACTACAGCATCAGCAGCAGGGACATCCGAGGAAGAGGATACAGGTAATGGGACGGAAGGCTGAAGTCCGTAAACAACATGGAAGGGAGAGCTGGAGGAGGACTCACTGACGTGGTGGTTATGGGAGAATTCAGCCCAAGGAAGAAGCGTGGACCAGTCATCGTGATGGGTATTAACGTAGTGACGTAAGAAGGAGGTCAGGATCTGATTGACTCGTTCCACTTGGCCATTCGACTGAGGATGGTAGGCTGAAGAAAAGTCCAGAGTCACTCCCAGATGTTTGCAGAGAGCCCTCCAGAAGCGGGAGGTAAACTGAGTTCCTCTGTCGGACACAATGTGTGATGGAAAGCCATGCAACCGGAAGATGTGCTGTATGTAGGCGTCAGCGAGTTCCTGGGCAGAGGGCAGTCCAGCCATAAGGACGAAATGAGCCATTTTGGAGAACCGATCCACCACGACCCATATGACTGTGTGTCCGGCAGACAAGGGCAAGTCTGTAATAAAGTCCATTGCAATGTGTTGCCACGGAACGGAGGGAATAGGCAGAGGCAGAAGGCGACCATATGGCAGGTGTTTGGGCGTCTTGTTCCTGGCACAAGAGGAGCAGGCTGAGACAAAAGACGCGACGTCCGTGCGAAGGGATGGCCACCAGTAATGACGTACGATCGTACTCCATGTTCTCTTCTGACCAGCATGGCCGGCTGTTTTCGAGGCATGGCCCCAGTGCAACACTTTTTGTCTGTCAGTCTCAGAGACATAGGTCTTCCCGGGCGGTATCTGGGCCAGGGTGACAGGGGCCACCGGAATGATTTTACTTGGGCAGATGATGGGCTGGGATGTCTCCTCCTCCTGTTCCATGGGCATGAATGACCTGGACAAGGCATCTGCTCGCACATTCTTGTCCGCAGGCCGAAAATGGAGCTGAAAATCGAACCTGGCAAAGAACAAGGACCACCTGGCTTGCCGTGGGTTCAGTCGCTGAGCGGACCGCAGGTATTCCAGGTTCTTGTGGTCCGTGTAAATGATCACGGGGTACACTGCTCCCTCCAGAAGGTAGCGCCACTCCTCCAGAGCCAGTTTGACTGCTAATAGCTCTCGGTCACCGATGATGTAGTTGCGTTCAGGCGCTGAGAAGCTCTTGGAGTAGAAACCGCAAGTAACCATCTTCCCGGAGGAGGACTTCTGCATGAGCACTGCTCCGGCTCCCGAGGAGGAGGCATCCACCTCCAAGGTGAACTGTCGGTTTAACTCAGGACGGTGGAGCACAGGAGAGGAAGCAAATGCCTGTTTCAGGGAGCCAAACGCGGCGTCAGCCGCAGGTGACCAGTCCTTTGGATTAGCCCCCTTCTTGGTCAAGGCGGAGAGAGGCGCAGTCAGGGCAGAGAAGTGAGGGATAAACTGACGGTAATAGTTTGCAAATCCAAGAAACCGTTGGATTACCTTCAGTCCGGAAGTAGGGGGCCAGTTGAGAACGGAAGAGACCTTCTCTGGGTCCATCTGCAGACCGATATCGGAGATTATGTAACCCAGGAAGGGAAGAGAAGACTGCTCGAAGACACACTTCTCGTACTTGGCGTACAGACGATTCTCTCTCAGTCTTTGTAGTACCAGCTGCACGTTCTCTCTGTGGGTCTGGAGGTCCGGAGAAAAGACCAGGATATCATCGAGATACACCACCACACAGACGTAGAGAAGGTCCCGGAACACGTCGTTCACCAATTCCTGAAAGACTGCTGGTGCGTTACACAGGCCGAAGGGCATCACACAGTATTCATAGTGCCCATCGCGAGTATTGAATGCGGTCTTCCATTCGTCCCCAGAGCGGATGCGGACCAGGTTGTAGGCACCCCGAAGATCCAACTTGGTAAACACACGAGCTCCTCTAAGCCGATCAAACAATTTGGGGATGAGCGGCAGGGGGTATTTATTTTTCACGGTGATTTGGTTCAATCCCCGGTAGTCAATGCATGGGCGCAGGTCGCCCTCTTTCTTCTTAACGAAGAAGAAGCCTGCTCCAGCAGGAGAGGAGGATCTCCGAATGAATCCCCTTGCCAGGTTCTCAGTGATGTAGGCCGACATGGTCCTTGTTTCAGCAGGGGACAAAGGATATATCCGTCCTCGAGGTGGTGTAGTTCCCGGGAGTAGGTCGATGGCACAGTCGTAAGGACGATGTGGCGGCAGTACCTCTGACTCCTTTTTATCAAAGACGTCCGCGAAGGACCAATAGGCCGAGGGCAGTCCCGGTAGGGACTCCGGAACCGGAGGTCGTCGGATGGGCTGTATGGTCTTCAGGCAGTTCTCGTGGCAAGAGGAGCCCCATCGGGTAATTTCACCAGTACGCCAGCTGACTGACGGTTCGTGTGTCCGTAACCAGGGGAGTCCCAGCAGGATTTGATGAGACATGTGTGGGAGGACGTAGAGAGCGATGTTCTAGGTGTGCAGGGCACCGATACGTAGTTCCACCGGCTTGGTGATCCACGAGATGGTGTCAGAGAGGGGTCTCCCATCTACAGAGGCAATCACGAGGGGTTTGTCGAGTGGAGTAACAGGCACCTGGTACTTGTCCACCGTGGCCTGCTGGATGAAATTACCTGCTGCCCTGGAATCGAGGTACGCCTCGGCCGTGAACCGCGTCTCTCCCGTTGTCACTTGAACAGTCCACGTAACCGGGTCTGAGAGAGTCCCAGCACCTAGGGTGGCCTCTCCTACCAACCCTAGGCTTTGGAGTTTCCCGGCCTCTCTGGACAAGAACGTAGCAGGTGTGTGCCCTCTCCGCAGTAGAAGCAGAGACCCTTAGCAAGCCGTTCTGTTCGGCGTTGGTCGGACTGCCTCAGACGATCAATCTGCATGGGTTCGTGGACAGAGACGCCAGACGATGCCGACTGAGGTACGACGGGCTTCTGCGGAGGAGAGGAATGCCGTATTGGACGTCTCTCGCGGGACACCTCTTTGGATCGTTCCTGGAATCTGAGGTCCACGCGGGTGGCTAGTGCAATTAGGGCATCCAGTGTGGAAGGAACATCGCGGCCTGCCAGCTCGTCCTTAATACGACTGGAGAGTCCTTCCCAGAAGGCGGCGGTGAGGGCTTCATTGTTCCACCCCAATTCTGAGGCCAAGGTGCGAAAGCGGATGGCATACTGCCCCACCGTCATGGTCCCCTGACGTAGCCTGAGGAGTGATGAGGCGGATGCGGCGGCACGCCCGGGTTCGTCAAAGGTGGTTCTAAACGCCTGCAGGAAGTCCTGGATGTTAGCGGTTACAGGGTCCTCCTTTTCCCACAAGGGGTTCATCCAGGCCAGTGCCTCACCCTCTAGATGGGACATCACAAATGCCACCTTGGCTTGGTCGGAGGCAAACAGGTGCGGAAGCAGCTTAAAGTGGAGAGAGCACTGATTTAAGAATCCTCTGCAGGTCTTGGGATCTCCGGCATAACGGGGTGGAGAGGTCAAGCGGAGTTTAGAAGCTTCCGAGGTAGCCACCACGGGAACCGTGGGAGTGGACTGTGCAGTAGAAGCCTGAGATGCCAGGGACGTGGCAGTTGTTGGCAGCGTGTTCAGGCGGGTATCCACCGAGGACATGAAGGCCAGCATGCGGGACTGGGTCTCGCGCTGTCGTACGAGTTCCTGCTGCAAGGTGCCCAGCTGGGCCGCTAGTGCTTCGGCGGGATCCATGGCTTGTTCTTACTGATAGGACCAGGTGGACGGGCAGACCCAGGAGGTGGATCCACTGGGCTGAACACCTCACCGAGGGCAAGGTGCCCGGTAGCCGGAGCACTACGGGTAGCAGGACAGTCCGTTCAGAGGAGTGGAGTGAAGAAGTCCCTGGGACCACGGGGTCTCTGAAGGTAGTCCGGGTGACGGAGCTCAGGTTCGGAGGCCGAGATGACATCAGGCAGAGTCCGGAACCAACGGAGCGAGAAGGTGGGTCACCACAGGGATCGGAGATGGTAGGAACTGACGGGATGGCAGACAGTCACCGTTCGGGGTTCGGGTATCGTCAGGACCGATTGGCGAGGCAGGAGCGGCTCTACGAGAGAGATAGGTAAGTATGGCACAAGACACAAGGAGACCTGACTCCTAGCTTAGCAAACACGAAGAACAGGCCTCGCCCACTTGGAAAGGATCCCCCTATATACCCCGTACCTGATTCCTCAATATCCTGTTTGAGGACACTGGCCCTTTAAGAGAGGGTCAATGACCGCGCGCGCGCGCCCTAATGCGCATGCGCGAGGCCTGGGTGCCAGAAGCCAGAGCAGGGAGCGGTGCACAGGAGGCAGGAGTGCTCAGCATCGCAGATGGGCGCCGGGACCGGGGACCGGGTTGCCTGGAGGACGCAGGTGAGGGAGTATGGAGGCCGTGGAGCGGGGGACGCCTGGCAGAGGAGCCGGGGAGTGTGGCAGGGGAGCCGGGGAGCGTGGCAGGGGAGCCGGGGAGCGTGGCAGGGGAGCCGGGGAGCGTGACAGGAGTGAATTACCTCTACGATGGACTTCTCGCAAGAGACGGGATACACCTCACAAAACCTGGAAAACACACGTTCGCCAGAAGGCTTGCCACACTCATCAGGAGGGCTTTAAACTAGAAGAAGAGGGGATGGGAGAAAAAACAGCAGACAAGAACATGCAGCAGAAGGACAAACTAATCAAGGATACTAGATGCCGTAAAGAGGACCCAAGACAGGGTACTAAGAAGGAAGCTAAGAAAAGGGGAGCAAAACTTCTTTCCTGCATGCTGACCAATGCAAGAAGCATGACCAATAAGATGGAGGAACTGGAGCTGGTAATGTATGAGGAAAAATACAACATAGTAGGAATAACTGAGACATGGTTAGATGATAGTTATGACTGGCCGGCTAACCTGCAAGGATATGAATAGTTTAGGAGGGATCGTAAAAAAAGGAAAGGGGTGGAGTCTGTCTATATATAAAGTCCAGGGGGTGGAGTCTGTCTATATATAAAGTCCAGGGGGTGGAGTCTGTCTATATATATAAAGTCCAGTTTAAAGCCCAGACTAAGAGAAGATATCAAAAGGGAAATGAAGAGGTGGAGTCTCTATGGGTGGAGATACAAGGAGGGAAAACTAATAAAATCCTCATAGGGGTTTGTTATAAGCCACCAAATATAACAGAAACCACTGAAAATGTATTATTGAAACAAATAGACAAAGCAGCAAATCACAATGAGGTGATTATTATGGGGGACTTCAATTACCCCGATATAGACTGGGAAACTGAAACCTGCGTATCTCAGAAAGGAAACCGGCTTCTGTCAGTAACTAAGGATAATTATCTGTCCCAACTTGTGCCGGGCCCAACTAGAGGGGCAGCCCTTCTGGAGGCCAGATAGAGGGGCAGCCCTTCTGGAGGCCGGATAGAGGGACAGCCCTTCTGGAGGCCGGATAGAGGGGCAGCCCTTCTGGAGGCCGGATAGAGGGACAGCCCTTCTGAAGGCCGGATAGAGGGACAGCCCTTCTGGAGGCCGGATAGAGGGGCAGCCCTTCTGGAGGCCGGATAGAGGGGCAGCCCTTCTGGAGGCCGGATAGAGGGGCAGTCCTTCTGGAGGCCGGATAGAGGGGCAGCCCTTCTGGAGGCCGGATAGAGGGGCAGCCCTTCTGGAGGCCGGATAGAGGGGCAGCCCTTCTGGAGGCCGGATAGAGGGGCAACCCTTCTGGAGGCCGGATAGAGGGGCAGCCCTTCTGGACTTAATTTTAAGCAACAGGCCAGATAGAATAACAGACGTACGAGTGGATGGGCACCTCGGGAATAGTGACCACAATATAATACAATTCCACTTGTCCTTCAGTAAGGGGCCTTGGAGGGGGGTTACAAAAACGCTGAATTTCAGGAAAGCAAAGTGTGATCAGCTTAGAGAAGACCAAATTGATTGGGACAATGTCCTCAAAAATGGGAGCACAGAAAATAAGTGGGAAATTTTTAAATCGGTATTAAACACCCACTGCGAGCGAGCCATACCATACAGAAATAAAAGGGCTAGGAACAGGAGAAAACCAATGTGGCTAAATAAGGATGTAAAAGGGGCAATGAATAATAAGAAAAAGGCATTTAAAAAGCTAAAACAAGAAGGCAGCGAAGAAGCATTAAAAATATATAGAGAAAAAAATAAAATGTGTAAAAAACAAATACATTTACAAAAGTAGAAACTGAGAGACTCATTGCTAAGGAAGAAAACAAATCCCAAACTATTCTTTATTATATAAACAGAGAAAAGATTAAAATTGATGGTGTTGGCCCTTTAAAGAACAATGAGGGTAAAATCATAGAAAGCGATGTGGGAAAAGCAAATGTTTTAAATACTTTTTTCTCAACTGTGTTCACACAGGAAAAGCGTATGCCAGGGGAAATGCAGAGTGATCATGTAAATGCCCCATTAAGTATGACCTGCCTAACCCAGGAAGAAGTGCAGAACCGACTATGTAACATTAAAATTGACAAATCACCAGGCCCTGATGGCATTCACCCTCGGGTATTAAGGGAGTTAAGTAATGTGATAGACAGGCCTCTATTCCTTATATTTAAAGACTCTATAGAAACTGGGTCTGTTCCACTGGATTGGCGGCAAATGTGGTACCAATATTCAAACAAGGGTGTAAAAGGGAACCTGGAAACTATAGGCCGGTAAGCTTAACATCTGTTGTGGGTAAAATGTTTGAAGGGTTTTTAAGGGATACTATTATGGGATATCTCAATGTTAATAACTGTTTAACTCCATATCAACATGGATTTATGAAGGATCGCTCCTGTCACACTAACCTGATCAGCTTCTATGAGGATGTAAGCTCTCACATGGACCGAGGAGAATCATTGGATGTCATTTATCTCGACTTCGGTAAAGCATTTGACACTGTCCCACATAAAAGACTGCTAAGTAAAATGAGAAAGCTTGGGCTCGGGGAAAATGTGTGTAGATGGGTAGGTAGCTGGCTTAGTGGTAAAAAACAAAGAGTGGTTATTAATGGTGCATACTCAGATTGGGCCAGGGTTACTAGTGGGGTGCCACAGGGGTCTGTATTGGGCCCCCTACTATTTAATATATTTATTAATGATCTGGTGGATGGTTTACAGAGTAAAATATCAGTATTTGCAGATGATACAAAACTATGTAAGGTAGTTAACACAAAGGAGGACAGTTTGCAACTACAGATGGATTTGAGTAAATTGGAGAATTGGGCTGAAAAATGGCAAATGAGGTTTAACACAGATAAGTGTAAGGTTATGCACATGGGAAGGAGAAACAGATGCTACGATTACTTACTAAATGGGAAACTGCTGGGAAATCAGACATGGAAAAAGACTTAGGCATCTTAGTCAATAAGAAGCTAAATTGGAGTGCCCAGTGTCAGGCAGCAGCCACCAAAGCAAATAGGGTGATGGGATGCATTAGAAGAGGTCTGGGGGCACGAGATGAAAACATCATTCTCCCTCTGTACAAATCACTAGTCAGACCACACTTGGAGTATTGTGTGCAATTTTGGGCGCCGGTGCTGAAGAAAGACATTACTGAACTTGAAAGGGTTCAGAGGCGGGCTACTAAAATAATAAATGGAATGGGTGCATTACAATACATGGAAAGGTTATCAAAATTAGGTCTATTTACTCTAGAAAAGAGAAGACTTAGGGGAGACCTAATAAACATGTACAAATATATCAGAGGGCCATATAGAGATCTCTCCCATGATCTGTTTGTACCAAGGACTATGACAAGAACAAGGGGGCATTCTCTTCAATTGGAGGAAAGAAAATTCCTACATCAGCATAGAAGAGGGTTCTTCACGGTAAGAGCAGTGAGGCTCTGGAACTCTCTTCCTGAGGAAGTGGTGATGGCCAACTCACTGAATGAATGTAAGGGAGGAATGGAGGCTTTTCTTGTTAGCAAAAGTATAGAAGGTTATAAATAGCCTAATCTTACAGGTAGATAGAAGAGCGACCAAGATTATTAGAGGAATGGGTGGGCTGCAATACCAAGACAGGTTATTAAACTTGGGGTTAGTTAGTTAGGAAAAACAAAGGCTTAGGGGGGGATCTAATCACAATGTATAAATATATGAGGGGACAGTACAGAGACCTTTCCAAAGATCTCTTTACACCTAGGCCTGCGACTGGAACACGGGGGCATCCGCTACGTCTTGAGGAAAGAAGGTTTAATCATAATCACAGACGAGGATTCTTTACTGTACGAGCAGTGAGACTATGGAGCTCTCTGCCGCATGATGTTGTAATGAGTGATTCACTACTAACATTTAAGCAGAGCCTGGATGCCTTTCCTGAAAAATATAATATTACCAGTTATGTATATTAGATTTTATGACAGGGTGTTGATCCAGGGAACTAGTCTGATTGCCGGATGTGGACGAAGGAAGGAATTTTTTTCCCCATTGGAGCTTATTTGACACATTGGGTTTTTTTTGCCTTCCTCTGGATCAACATGTTAGGCTACGGGTTGAACTAGATGGACTTAGAGTCTCCCTTCAACCTTAAAAACTATGATACTATGAAACGTCAGGCAATTAGCTTGATGGTTTTAACTCTTTTACACGAGGCAACAAGTTCCCTACATCAGAGGTAGACACCATGCTGCCTCTCGCGACATTTGCTGCCACCTGCATCAGCCTGCTGGCACTTTCCTCAGCAGCACTTCTGTCACTCTGCATTAGTCTATATGTACCTTCACAGGAGAGAACACACTCCATCAGTGTTGGTCACAACTCATGTGAGGGTCATCTCTTTTGGCAGTAGGCCCCTGCAGTATCTTTCCTGACACTTTTCACACACTTGGACTTTTGCTGTGCAGTCACAGTCCCTCATATATAGGCATCAGTCTTCTCTTCGCACTTGGGCCTCAGTATCCTGAGTCCACTATTGTTGCTGATTCTTCCACCTCCGGGCAGTTATCTCCTCACCCTCCAAGGTGGATGCGCTGTTCGCAGTCAGGAATAAAGGCTCCATGCACATTGGAAGGCTGATGGCCAAGTGTTCATCCGGCAGCTATTTCTCCCGGTTTCCCGATACACAGGGACATTCAGCTCAGTTCAGGCATCAGCTGTCGTCTATGAGAAGAGTATAGCAGCGGCTAATCTACCAGCCAAACAAATTATCAGCCATTGAAATTCAATAAGCCAGACCCCCGTCACCTGTCGGGAAGAGTTGGAGACTCCATATACAGATGACGCCAATTCCACGGATATCAGAGGGTTTGGCTGATTATAGTGTATGGCGGCTTTAAGCCTCTCTGCTGTAGCAAATCTCACCCTTCAAGATGGCCGTCCTCTCTTCAGCAGGTGCGCTGGTCTCCTTAAAAGGTTGTTTTTTAAATTAAAATGATGTCTTATAATGTGCATATATATTTATTCATGTATATCAATATAACTCATTTTAAATCTGTTTTGTACGTTTTACCCCCCTCCACAGCACAAATAAACTCCAGCCAGGTTTGATCAGCTAGTTTCCTGTTAGCAAAGATATGCTCTGGGTCTGCAAAAAAGCTGCCCCAGTGAGGGATAATGTCACAGAAAGGAGGGAAGCAACGGTGTGTATGCTGCTAATTCAGAGGAGAGATGTACTGCATCATGGGGCTGTATACAGGGGGTAGAAAAAAGACATATACTGCATGATGGAGCTATATACAGGGGGCTTAAAGAAGAAGACATATACTGCATCATGGGGCTGTATACAGGGGGTAGAAAAAAGACATATACTGCATGATGGAGCTATATACAGGGGGCTTAAAGAAGAAGACATATACTGCATGATGGGGCTGTGTACAGGAGCAGAAAGAAGACATATAATGCATGATGGAGATATATACAGGGGGCTTAAAGAAAACATATACAGCATGATGGGGCTGTGTACAGGGGCAGAAAGAAGACCTATACTGTGGAATGGAGCTGTGGAGACGGAGCTTAAAGAAAACATGTACTGCTGAATGGGGCTGTATACAGGGGGCTGAAAGAAGAGATATACTGCATGATGGAGCTGTATACAGGGGGCTTAAAGAAGACATATACTGCATGATGGGGCTGTGTACAGGGGCAGAAAGAAGACATATAATGCATGATGGAGATATATACAGGGGGCTTAAAGAAGACATATACAGCATGATGGGGCTGTGTACAGGGGCAGAAAGAAGACCTATACTGTGGAATGGAGCTGTGTAGACGGAGCTTAAAGAAAACATGTACTGCTGAATGGGGCTGTATACAGGGAGCTGAAAGAAGAGATATACTGCATGATGGAGCTGTATACAGGGGGCTTAAAGAAGACATATACTGCATGATGGGGCTGTGTACAGGAGCAGAAAGAAAATCTATACTGTAGAATGGGGCTGTATAGAGGGGGTTTAAATAGGAAATATACTGCAGAATGTGGCTGTATAGAGGGGACTGAAAGAAGACATACACTGCATGATGTAGCTGTATAAAGGAGGCTGAAAGAAGACATACTGTATACTGAAGAATCTGGCTGTATAGAGGGACCTGAAAGAAGAGATATACTACAAAATGTGGCTTTACAACGGGGGCTGAAAGGAAAGATATACTGCAAGATGGGGCTGTATATAGAGGGTCTGAAACGAAAGAAATTCTGTAGAATAGAGCTGTATCTAAAGGGGTTGAGAAGAGTGATATACTACATTATAGGGCTGTATATAAAGGAGCTGAAAGGATAAATATATTGCAGATGTGTATAGAGGAGCTTAGAGGAGTGACTTACTGAAGGATAGGGCTGCATATATGTGATACTGCAGGGTGATGCTGTATATACAGGGGCTCAAAGGAGTTGAGATGTGTTTGTTGTCTGCTGCTGAGAGATCAGTGATGTGAAACTTGTTGCTCTATTGAAGCATATGACTGAAGATAATCCTCTGCCATATGCATCAATAGAGCATCATTTGCATTGTCACATCAGCTGAAGGCAAGAAAAACTCCACACATGCCTAGTAATTAGACGCTCCATTGTGGAGGAGTACAGGAGACTGTAGCTCTGCTATAAACCAGCTAACAATTATGTCTAACCACACAGGCATCTGTACTGATTTAGATAACAATATGCTACAGGAGCAAAGAGTGCAGAGACAGATTAGGTGAATTCTACACTTAGATTAGTTTGATGATAACTCAGCCAGGTTGGGCGAGTCTGGAGCACATGGGAGAGCGGAGGGGTGTGCAGCACTGAGGAGAAGCAAGTGCTACTGTGAAATGTAGTTTTAGCTGTGTAAGAATAGCACTGTCCCTTCACTTATGTGAATATGGACACAGTGCGGCAGAAAGAGAAGAAAACAACACAAAGGTGCAAGAAAGAAACGTTATGTTGGTTTTAGTCCATATATTAGCAATAAGTATAAATTTATTTTGCTTTAGGAAAAATAACGTGATTGTTGGAATACCCTTCCTCAGACACAGCTCAGTACTATAGGGTGATCGAAGCGTATTTTCACAGATCCAGGGGGATTTCAAATATTAACATGAAGTTGTATTACATCTGTGTAAAACGAGCCAAGTGGATAAATACACATGCGAGATGCAAGCGAAACATCCGTGCTCCTCTTCCTCACGAAATAAGACGTGCCAAAGTCAGTGAAACAGCTTTGCTGGAAATTCAAGATTTTTGGAGAATCTCATTCATTTTAGCTTTTCATTTTTTTACACATATTGTTTATGTCACAAATCGAAATGTTTGTAAAAAAAAACATTACAAAACAGTATAAGCAGTGGTGTAACTAGTGGTGTAACGAGACTGATGGGCTCCGGGGAAAAGTATGGACTTGGGCCCCCATCTGCATGTTGGTCAGAAATATGGACCACCGCAGCATTCTAGATCTTATAAGGTCATTTGTTCACCCCCTATTTAATAATGCCATCCATCCTAGCCTCTTCCTGTAATTATGTCCCTCATCATCTGCCACATTTGCAATTACGTCCCCCATAATGGGCCCCTTCCTGTAATAATGTCCTCAGAATTTTCCCCTTCCTGTAATCATATCCCTCATTATGGGTCCCATCCTGGTAAAATGTCCTCTGTCCTGGGCCACGTCCTGTAATAATGTCCCCATCCTGTCCCCTTACTGTAAATATATCTCCATCATGGGGCCCTTCCTGTATTAATGTCCCCCATCCTTTGCCTCTTCCTATAAGCACGTTACCCATCATGTGCCCCTTCTTGTAATAACGGCATTTGTCTTAGGCCTATCCTGTAATAATGTCCTCCATCCTGGGTCCTTCCTGTTAGAAATGTTCCCCATCCTGGTCCCCTTCCTATAATAATGTCCCCCATCCTGGATCCCTTCCTGTAATAATGTCCCCCATCCTGGCCTCTTTCTGTAAGCATGTTAACCATCATAGGCCCCTTCCTATAATAATATCTTTCATTCTATCCCCTTCCTGTAATAATGTCCCCCATCCTGGATCCCTTCTTGTAATAATGTCTCCCATCCTGGCCCCCTTCCTGTAATAATGTCCCCCATCCTGAGACCCTTCCTGTATTAATGTCCAACATCCTGGGCCCATTCATGTAATAATGTCCTCCATCCTGGCCCCCTTCCTGTATTAATGTCCAACATCCTGGGCCCCTTCATGTAATAACGTCCCCCATCCTGAGATCCTTCCTGTAATAATGTCCCCCATCCTGGCCCCCTTCCTGTATTAATGTCCAACATCCTGGGCCCCTTCATGTAATAACGTCCCCCATCCTGAGACCCTTCCTGTAATAATGTTCCCTATCCTGGGCCCCTTCCTGTATTAATATCTAATATTCTGGGCCCCTTCTTGTATTAATGTCCCCATCCTGGGCCCCTTCCTATAAGCATGTTACCCATCATCTGCCCCTTCTTGTAATAATGTCCTTTGTCCTAGGCCCTTCCTGTAAGAAATGTCCCTCATCCTGGTCCCCTTTCTATAATAATATCCCCCATCCTGGGTCAGCATTTCATGTACATGACAAGTTAAAGATATTATTTTGTTTCCTCGCCACTGTCCTACAGAGGATGTGAGATCACAAACTGATGGCCCTGTTTACTATTTCCCCCATCCGGGCCTGCTGCGGCCAGTGCCTGTCTGGTCCGTACACTGTGTAGTGTAACTGCAGAGGCGCAGTCGTAAAGCAGACACGTGCTTGTTTTTTGCCTCCGGAGATTTTGCACTACCAGGTCTGGAGAAGGCTCCAGTATTTTTGTTGTGTTAGTGAAATGCAGCATTATCTTCTCAATTAAACTACAATGCAATATGTCAACATGAGCCTGCGAGACCCCGGAGAATAAGGAATAGTAATAGATGATCATTTTGTAATAAGTCTCCCAGGGCTATTATTGCAGAGTTATGGTAAAACAATGGTCTAAGCCGTCTGGAACGAGCGCGTCCTCCGGGGCGTGACCTCCCTAGTTATTGTAAGACTCCGCAAATTATGAAATGGCTGCAACATCAGAACTGCGTGTGTCTAAATCTCTACATTGTATCTAATGCTGTGCAGCACGACCCCGACCCTCCCACCCACAAATATAACTGGTGATGGGGCGGCCTAAGGTCCTGGAGAAAGTGACAAATGATGAGCGCAATGTAATGCAGATTACATTGCTCACATAGAGCACACTAAGCACTATGTAAGAGATGAGGCTATACTTATATGATGATTGGGCAACACCTATAGGAGAGGGACGTCCATCAGATTGTGAAAAGGTCTAACAATATATATATATATATATATATATATATACACAAATATGCCTCATTCATCACGCCAAAACCAAATACACATCACTAAACAAATACAAACCACACATAGTAGATCAATACTAAAATAATAAGGCAGGACACTATATAACATAATCAGGGGCAATAATTTATATATAATGAAGGAAACTATATATAATAATGAGGGACAACACGTCATATAACATTAATGGAGGCCAATACTTTAGATACCGTAATAAATGGATGACATTGTGTAAAATAAAAGGCAATGCTATGCGTAGGGTAAGGTTGTTAATCTAAATAGGCTGCCAACCCAGGCTTTGCACATGGAAACCCCTCTTTGCAGCACTCCTGGCCCTGCTGCACTCTCCTACTGTCTATAGAGATGTATTCAGGCAATCCAAGGTCAGGGCAGGCAGCGCAGGTACAGTAAACATAGCCGAGGTCAGGAGCAGAGCGGTCAGGACAAGGTGGGTCAGAAGACAGGAGAGACAACACAGGAAGAACCTAGCAGGAAACTAGACAGAAGGGAACTAGGAACCAAGATCAGGCAAGGAATGGTGGGAGTAATAAATACAGGGGAGGTAAACCCTGCAAGACACAGCATTGTAAAATTGCTGCAGGATCCTTCCTATAGCCAGGTGGAGACAGCAGGAGAGTAAGCAGGGCTAAGAGTGCCGCCAACTGGGGATTCAGTGTACACTCCTGAGGCTGAGTGGAGCAGTGCAGTGAGCAGGCCGGCAGTGTGAACGCATGCAGATTACTGGCATTGCTCTCTCCAGTTTCTGACACGGCTTGTTCCTTCGTCTTTGTCTGATCTCTCCGCTCCTGACCCCGGTTCGGTATCCTGAACCTGTACTGCCTGCCCCGATCTCGCACTCCTCGACTACGCCTCTGCCTGTTCCCTCTTTACCTTGCTCTCCTGCCTTGACCCATCGGTCAGCTGCTGCAGGTGTGGGGACTACCCTGGAGTGGTACCTAGGACACTTCGTTCTGCTCAGCCATCATTACCATCTGAGGCTCTAGTGAATACCTGGTAGTCGCTTAGTTACACCCCTCCAGGCTAACTCCGGCCCGTGGCACAGTGGTCCACATCTACCAGCCGTCTCAGATGTTCCGGGCTGTTGGATCACTCCCACTGATAGATGAGCATCGAAACAGTAGAGGTCACTGCAAGTGCGAGGTGAAAAATCCTGCACTGACTTCTTTGAGGAGCGCCGCTGCATTGCGACTGAAGCTGTGTCCCCCGCTGGCAACAACATCTAGCAGGGGGCAGTGACAGCTGCAGCCTCCTCATCCTATGTGTAATCCAGGGCATACCGATATTCATTCTTACAGCCGTGGAAAACCCATCAAAAAGCTACCAAAATGGTGCCAATATAATCTACAACCCATCTCTGACAGGCGCAATAAGTGGTTTTGCTCCTGGAGGTGTCTGTGTTGGCGCCATCACCCCATCAGGTTCTATACCCTGAATAACCAATGGGGTGGAAGCACGAAGAGCCCCTGGGGCATAAAAGGTTAATACAACCCTGGGCATCACACTGTGTTGGGGGCACTTGGGGGCATTGTACTTTGCTGGGGGTACTCAGAGGTCATCATACTGTGCATGTGGGGGTATCATACGGTGGGGTTTGTGTGTAGTGCGGGCTTTTATGAGGACTTCATACCCTATGAAGGCATTGAAGGGGGTATCATAGTGGGTGAGTGCACTAAGGGGCAGCAGTAGGGGCACCAATACAGCGCACGTGCTACAATACATCTCACTAAGCTTATGTGCTGTGATCCCGCTGAATATTTTTGCGGGGAGAAGGGAGAGGGGCCCAATCGGACTTTTGCTATGTTCCTCCTCATTTCCATGTAGTCCTCTGAGGGCTGTTCTGCAGCAGAATCCCTGGAGGTCCCGTGGTCGGACCTTTATTGATCGGCAAGTTATTCCCAATGCTATGAATGGGGATAACTTGATATTTTGGGAATAACCCTTAATAGCCTCCTTGACATTGAGCAGCATTTACAAGAACAGCTCGATAGTAATAATCCGGGGGGCGTCAGTATAAATGTTTGTGTCACTTTCTCCCCCCTCCAGATGACACGTGATAGACGCAGATGGGTCACCGCTTCATGCTTTATATAAATCCACCAGGAATAAGATCGGTTCCTGTAGATTTCCTGCATTCTCTTCCTGCAATGTAATAAATCTTATCTGCAGTAATACCGATCTCCGGAGCGCATTGTAATGAGGCTGAACCTCCGGCACGCAGGTTTTGGCCACAAGCGTCTTCCTCTGAAGACTCCATGACTTGGAAATCCTGCGAGGGACGTTCCCCAATGACAGAAATCTCCGGGGGGCACTTATTTACTGTTTCTCCGATCGCCTTTGTTTCCAGATAGAATAAAAGAGACTGGGACAATCCCTGAACACTCGGTCTTCCAGTAAGTCTGCAAAAAATGAAAACAGGGGATGGAACGATAGGACATGTAGGTTGTGGGTCAATGTGACAAATGATATCTGTATTTATGGAGACATAATATGTCCCGGCACGTAATGTTCGGCAACGTTCCCCATCCGTTGGATACATCCAGGTGCTGAGCGATTTGTCGTGGTCTGAGTCTGAACCATGGGTTATATATGTATATACTTGTATATACCATGACGCCTGGTTGGACATAGATCTCCTATCCGAACGTGAAGGGCTCATATACGCCAAAGAGACTGTTGATTTCAGGTTTGGAGACCGGCCATTGCCAGGAGACATGGACGTGTGAATGTGGCCTAAGCGGAGGGTCCCATCAATACTCATCTGTAGAATTCTTATCTTTATGATGTGGATTGTTTGTTATGTTTATAGTCTACACCGCGAGGCTCCAGTATTGTGTTCCCCCTGTGATTGGTGGTCAACGTCCATCAGTTCAAAGAAGCTGCTAAAAATCCATGTCTTGACCACAACGTGTGGCCGCATGGGCATTGAATCTCCACATTGGCGGTGGGGCGCTGCTGATTGGTGGGGGACGCGGAGCAGACCCGATATAAGAGGGGAATTACCTCCAAAGAGAAGGTGCAGTTTGGTGTTTGGGGCGGTCACATCCGAGACTTGTCCGATGATTGCTGCTAAAAAAAAAGAAAAGAAAAACAAAGCCCGAGAGACGGCTTCACGGCTTCCTGTTACTTTACATGACTTTTTTAAAAACATATAAAATACAAATATTTATTATATAAATTATTCCTCTGTCATCGGAAAAATAAAAACTTCTTACAATACGGTGACACATAATAACGGTTTACTCTTAAATGAGATTTCATTGTGAAAAGTAATAAAATATAAAATATCGCTCCTATTTTCTCTCGTGTTTGTAACGATCCAAATGAGAAAATAAGAATGTTATCTCTCCCGATAAGTCAGCAATGTAACAAAAGAAAAATGAAAGTCACCATTGCTGAGTTTCTGTCACTTTGTCTCATAAAAATGGAGTAAAAGACAAATGAAAACGTCAAATGGCTCCAATAAAAAACGACATCTCATCCTGCAAAAAATAGTTCCCGATACAGCGTCATCACGATATGGGGACAGAACAGTTATTTACAATGTGTTTATAGAGCAAATAGGAAAATATATAAAAACAGGATAAATGTGGTTTTGTTCAGTTATACGACCTCAAATTATAGTGATGTCCTTATACTACACGAGAAACAGTATAAAAAAAGATCATTAATAGGGGGAAAATATGTGGAATTTCCACACAGCTGAACCCCCAGAGCTCAGCGATGTGAGCCCCAAACACCAGTGTATCGCCACATGCGGGGCATTGCTGCATTGCTGCACCACATGCGGGGCATCGCTGGGCCTGGGAGGAATCGGGCAATGGTGTCAGCGGTATATTATTTTATTACCTCTTATATAAATGTAACATTTTGACCTAAATTGTAATTCATTTTGACATAATATTGCAACAAATGTAATTTTTCATTTTCACAGCCCAATCGTAATGAGTGAGACACCTGTGGAGTGAAAACGTCCACTGCAGCCCTAGATGAACTCCTTCAGGTGCGCAGTTTCCAAACTAAGGGTCACGTCTGGGGAGTTTCCACAGTACTGACACCTGAAGGCTTCTTCAAATGCAATATGGCAACCGAAAACTGTTCCAGTAAAGTTTATTCTTTAAAAACCAAATGTCTCCCACCCTTCTGAGCCTCGCTGTGCACCCAGACCATAGTGGACCACCACATAGAAATTATTGCTGTATCTGAAATAAATTGAGTAAAACATTGCAGAGTACATTTTCTTATATATTCTTTTGGGAAAATAAAAAAATAACCAAAATAACATTTTTAAAATACTATACAGTCATATGAAAAAGTTTGGGCACCCCTATTAATGTAACCTTTTTTCTTTATAACAATTTGGGTTTTTGCTATTTCAGTGTCATATATCTAATAACTGATGGACTTAGTAATATTTCTGGATTGGAATGAGGTTTATTGTACTAACAGAAAATGTGCAATCCACATTTAAACAAAATTTGACCGGTGCAAAAGTATGGGCACCTCAACATAAATGTGAAATTAATATTTTGCAGATCCTCCTTTTGCAGAAATCCCAGCCTCTAGTCGCTTCCTGTAGCTTTTAATGAGTTCCCGGATCCTGGATGAAGGTAGATTTGACCATTCCTGTTTACAAAACAATTCCAGTTCAGGTAAGTTTGATGGTCGCCGAGCATGGACAGCCGCTTCACATCATCCCACAGATGTTCAATGATATTCAGGTCTGGGGACTGGGATGGCCATTCCAGAACATTGTAATTGTTGCTCTGCATGAATGCCTGAGTAGATTTGGAGCAGTGTTTTGGATCATTGTCTTGCTGAAATATCCATCCCCTGCGTAACTTCAACTTCGTCACTGATTCTTGCACATTATTGTCAAGAATCTGCTGATACTGAGTTAAATCCATGCGACCCTCAACTTTAACAAGATTCCCGGTACCGGCATTGGCCACACAGCCCCAAAGCATGATGGAACCTCCACCAAATTTTACTGTAGGTAGCAAGTGCTTTTCTTGGAATGCCGTGTTTTTTTGCCTCCATGCATAACGCCTTTTTGTATGACCAAACAACTCAATCTTTGTTTCATCAGTCCACAGGACCATCTTCCAGAATGTAACTGGCTTGACCAAATGTGCTTTTGCATACCTCAGGCGACTCTGTTTGTGGCGTGCTTGCAGAAACGGCTTCTTTCGCATCACTCTCCCATACAGCTTCTCCTTGTGCAACGTGCGCTGTATTGTTGTCCGATGCACATTGACACCATCTGCAGCAAGATGATGCTGCAGGTCTTTGGAGGTGGTCTGCGGATTGTCCTTGACTGTTCTCACCATTCTTCTTCTCTGCCTTTCTGATATTTTTCTTGGCCTGCCACTTCTGGGCTTAACAAGAACTGTACCTGTGTTCTTCCATTTCCTTACTATGTTCCTCACAGTGGAAACTGACAGTTTAAATCTCTGAGACAACTTTTTGTACCTTCCCCTGAACAATTATGTTGAATAATCTTTGTTTTCAGATCATTTGAGAGTTGTTTTGAGGGGCCCATGATGCCACTCTTCATAGGAGATTCAAATAGGAGAACAACTTGCAAGTGGCCACCTTAAATACCTTTTCTCATGATTGGATACACCTGCCTATGAAGTGCAAAGCTCAATGAGGTTACAAAACCAATTTAGTGCTTTAGTAAGTCAGTAAAAAGTAGTTAGGAGTGTTCAAATCAAGAAATTGATAAGGGTGCCCATACTTATGCACCTGTCAAATTCTGTTTGAATGCGGATTGCACATTTTCTGTTAGTACAATAAACTTCATTTCAATCCAGAAATATTACTCAGTCCATCAGTTATTAGATACATGAAACTGAAATAGCTGTTGCAAAACCCCAAATTGTTATAAAGAAAAAAGGTTAACATTAATAGGGGTGCCCAAACTTTTTCATATGACTGTACATTTTCATTTTCTCAGCTTGGAGCTGTAAAAAATGTATGAAACGCCTGTGTGATTGAGTGTTCATCACCCCTCTCTAGATGAAACTTCAGGGATTCAGGAAAAGCAACCTCAGAGGCTCTTCAAACCATTCTAAGAAAATCTGCTGTCTATAAGCAAAAATGGCACTCTTTCCATTCTGAGCCATACCGTGAGCCCAAATAGTGGTAAAAGCAAAAATGGCGCTCCTTCTGTTCCGAGCCCTACCGTGAGCCCAAATAGTGGTAAAAGCAAAAATGGCGCTCCTTCCGTTCTGAGTTCTACCGTGAGCCCAAATATTGGTAAACACAAAAATGGTCGCTCCTTCCATTCCGAGCCCTACCGTGAGCCAAAATAGTGGTAAAAGCAAAAATGGCGCTCCTTCCGTTCTGAGTTCTACCGTGAGCCCAAATATTGGTAAACACAAAAATGGTCGCTCCTTCCATTCCGAGCCCTACCGTGAGCCCAAATAGTGGTAAAAGCAAAAATGGCGCTCCTTCCGTTCCGAGCCCTACCGTGAGTCCAAATAGTAGTAAACAGCTCCGTACAGGCTATTGACAAACTTGGGAGAAATTCTGTAATAAATTGTGGGATGCGTTTTCTACTGTGACTTCTTGTGAAAATGAAACATTTGGGACTAAAAATACCGTTTATTGCAAAAAAAAAAATGTTTTTCATTTTTTTCTGATGTGTTAGCAAACTTCATAAATAAAAATACTACTGAAAATACTTCACCACGTGCATTTTTAGAAATGGGAGGATTTTGGGGGTTCCAAAGCCACTCAAAAACTTAATCAGCCTCTAAAAAAAATAGGTTTTTGAAAGTTTTTGGAAAGTGTGAAAAATTGTTGCTAAACTTAGAAGCCAAAAAAATGTAGAAATGTCAGACAGAAATGTAAGTTATTAACAATCTCTTTCAAGGGAAGACGTATAAAAAGTTTGGAAAGGGCTGTTTTTTTCCCCCTTTCTTTGTAAATATCAGAGTTTATTTTTTGTTTTAAATAAATTCACATGGACCTTAATTTACTATTAACATAAAATACAATGTGTGAAGAAACATTTTCAGAATCACTGGGAAATGTAAAGACGGTCCAAATTATTGTTACACAAAGTGCACGTCAAACTTGAAAAATAGTCCGTGCCATTAAATGGTTAATGTTGTTGGATATCCTTCACTGCATTTTGCTTGTGCCCCTCGGTGCCTGGAACCTGACGACTTCTCTGAACCCCCTGAGGGCAATGGGCTACGTGAGGCATTCAGTATCATGGCGGCTCATCAAGGGAACACTTTATGGGCTTAGGAGATTTTACTATCGACTCCCAGTAGCCCGGGCAGCAATTCTAGTAAAATTGACAAGGCCTGTTAAAATTTCCAGAAAAGACATAAAACTATAAAATGGAATCACTTCTATAGAAAGTGCAGGGATTGTCTCCAATCTCAGCGATTTAAAGCCTCACTGGTTTATAGGAAAATAACAAGCAGGTAAAATTATTATATGACAAGCTGCTGACGACGGATGTCAGATGTGTTTTCTCTTCTCCTCGTTGTATACGATGTAAACATCGAAGTCTTGTTCTGTCATCTGCAGAAAACCTGTTGGTCTGAGGTTCTGTGCGCTGTTGGTCTGAGGTTCTGTGCGCTGTTGGTCTGAGGTTCTGTGCGCTGTTGGTCTGAGGTTCTGTGCGCTGTTGGTCTGAGGTTCTGTGCGCTGTTGGTCTGAGGTTCTGTGCGCTGTTGGTCTGAGGTTCTGTGCGCTGTTGGTCTGAGGTTCTGTGCGCTGTTGGTCTGAGGTTCTGTGCGCTGTTGGTCTGAGGTTCTGTGCGCTGTCGGACCACCGTGTTCCTTCTCATTTCTGATCACAGTCCGTGTTGCTGTCTTAGGTCTCATCACAGGTGGCTGCAGGGAAGGCAGATCGGTGCGGTTAATAGATGCAAGTCACTTTAAGGCCTCCGGTACGTGTTTGGCAGTTTTCTCACGTACCGGAGACACGTACAGATGTAGACCTAGGTATTCCTATGGTTTTGGACACACGCAAGTATTTGCGCACGGAACGTGTGTCCGTTCCGTACTTACGTGTGTCCGTGTGTTTCTCACGGCGACATGTCCGTTTTCTCTCTGGCATCACGGGTGTCACACGAACGCAAACGTGTTACACGTAATGCAAACGGACCACACGGATGTGTTCCGTGTGACACGCACCGGAGAGAACACATGTGTCTGTGAAAAAAAACCCAAACCTTTACTCACCTTCTCCTGCCCTGCAGTCTCTGCTGCTGCTGTCACTTGCTGCCGGCCGCCGCTCATTATGCTCATCGCATATTCACTTCACTATGGCTGGGAGCAGCAGCAGCGGGGAGTCTGCAGGACCGGAGACCGATGATCAGCACCACGGACAGCGACGCCAGGGACAGGCGAGTAGAAATTTCCCGTTCTCCGTGTGTTATCACGGATAACTCACGGAGAACATACGTGTGCCATACACACAGCACACTGAGGGCAATACGCACCTTTGACACGTCCGTGAAAAACGTGCGTGATTTTCACGGACGTGTAAAAGAGGCCTAAGATGTAGTTACCTCTATCCTGGCACATTGGCCTATTATTTTGGTCAGGGCATTCCCCTAATTCTGTAGTCCCCAGGAAGTCTTGTGAAAACACTTGCTAGATTCTATAAGGACCTTTAAGACAATGCCCAGAGAAGGTCAGATCAGTGCACAGACACAAGGAGAGCCATGATCTGCACATGCCCAGAGACGGGCAGATCAGTGCACAGACACAAGGAGAGCCATGATCTGCACATGCCCAGAGACGGGCAGATCAGTGCACAGACACAAGGAGAGCCATGATCTGCACATGCCCAGAGACGGGCAGATCAGTGCACAGACACAAGGAGAGCCATGATCTGCACATGCCCAGAGAAGGGCAGATCAATGCACAGACACAAGGAGAGCCATGATCTGCACATGCCCAGAGACGGGCAGATCAGTGCACAGACACAAGGAGAGCCATGATCTGCACATGCCCAGAGAAGGGCAGATCAATGCACAGACACAAGGAGAGCCATGATCTGCACATGCCCAGAGACGGGCAGATCAGTGCACAGACACAAGGAGAGCCATGATCTGCACATGCCCAGAGACGGGCAGATCAGTGCACAGACACAAGGAGAGCCATGATCTGCACATGCCCAGAGAAGGGCAGATCAATGCACAGACACAAGGAGAGCCATGATCTGCACATGCCCAAAGAAGGGCAGATCAATGCACAGATGCAAGGAGAGCTGCGATTAGCACATGCCCAGAGAAGGTCAGATCAGTGCACAGACACAAGGAGAGCCATGATCTGCACATGCCCAGAGAAGGGCAGATCAGTGCACAGACACAAGGAGAGCCATGATCTGCACATGCCCAGAGACGGGCAGATCAATGCACAGACACAAGGAGAGCCATGATCTGCACATGCCCAGAGACGGGCAGAATGTGATAGATACCCAGATTGAAAAATCTCATTTACATATAAAGAAAGAAGAGGATTTCTCTGCTATAACTCATTGAAGCAGAGATATAAAGGTGGCAGTTACGCTCTAGGACTTGCCCATATACTGTATATGGCTTAGGATGGTTGAACTTGCTGACAGATTCCTTTTCACATTCTTTGCGTCTCTCCTCTCCCAAGCTCCATTGTTGCAGTTGTCCCAATCAGGTATCTTAAGGGTACTTTACACGCTGCGATATCGGTATCGATATCACTAGCGAGCGTACCCGCCCCCGTCGGTTGTGCGTCACCGGCAAATCGCTGCCCGTGGCGCACAACATTGCTTACACCCGTCACACGGACTTACCTTCCCTGCGACATCGCTCTGGCTGGCAATCCGCCTCCTTTCTAAGGGGGCGGTTCGTGCGGCGTCACAGCGACGTCACACGGCAGCCGTCCAATAGAAGCGGAGGGGCGGAGATGAGCGGGTGGAACATGCCGTCCGCCTCTTTCCTTCCTCATTGCCGGTGGACGCAGGTAAGGAGAGGTTCCTCGTTACTGCGGTGTCACACGTAGCGATGTGTGGAGCTGCAGGAACGAGGAACAACATCGTACCTGCAGCAGCAACGATATTTGGAAAAGGAGCAACGTGTCAACGAGCAATGATTTTTCACGTTTTTGCGCTCGTTGATCGTCGCTCCTTGGTGTCACACGCTGCGATATCGCTAACGGCGCCGGATATGCGTCACTAACGACGTGACCCCGACGATATATTGTTAGCGATGGCGCAGCGTGTAAAGCGCTCTTTACTGTGTTCACTAATAGGCACGGGATTATGTCACGCTCCCCGGCTCCCCTGCTAGGCTCCCCGGCTCCCCTGCCTTGCTTACCGGCTCCCCTGCCACGCTTCCCCGCTCTCAGGTCGCGCTCCGCCGCTCCCGTGCCAGGCTTCCCGGTCCCCCGCTCCACAACCTTCCTGCTCCATCGCCTGCGGTCCCCAGGCAGCCCGGTCCCCGCTCCCGGCGCCCGTCGGCAACTCGGCTCCAGCCCGGCTCTCCTGCCTCCTGTTCACCGCTCCCTGCTCTGGCTTCTGGCACCCGGGCCTCGCGGGTGCGCGCGCGGTCATTGACCCTCTCTTAAAGGGCCAGTGTCCTCCAACAGGATATTGAAGAATCAGGTACAGGGTATATAGGGGAATCCTTTATAAGTGGGCGGGGCCTGTTCTTCGTGTTTTGCTAAGCTAGAAGTCAGGTCTCCTTGTGTCTTGCGGTATACTTACCTATCTCTCTCCTAGAGCCGCTCCTGCCTCGCCATCCGGTCCTGACGATTCCCGAACCCCGAACGGTGACTGTCCGCCATCCCGTCAGTCCATACCATCTCTGATCCCTGTGGTGACCCGTCTTCTCGCTCCGTCGGTTCCGGACTCTGCCTGACAACATCTCGGCCTTCGAACCTGAGCTCCGTCATCCGGACTACCTTCGGTGACTCCGTGGTCCCAGGGACTTCTACACTCCACTCCTTTGAACGGACTGTCCTGCTACCTGTAGTGCTCCGGCTACCGGAACCCTTGCCTTCAGTGAGGTGTTCGGCCCAGTGGATCCACCTCCTGGGTCTGCCCGTCCACCTGGCCCTAACAGATTAGCAGCGCTCTGGTCTCCATCTACAAAACTACAATTTACATATTCAGAACACAAGGCGTCCCTCTATGATTTTCCACTCCAGATTCATTAATACATCTGTTGCGGCAGCATAATTTGGTGTTCTGCACGATTGACCACAATCCAGCTTTCAATATACCGCCCCACACAACGTCTGCAGCACATATACTTCATACTCCTACAGGCATTACCCTTTAGAGGGTTAGACAGCAGAGACATCTGCCCAGGCAGCTCCTCACACACCATAGGTATCAGAGACATCTGACCAGGCAGCTCCTCACTGTTACGCTCACCGAGGAGCGGCGAACGTCCGGAGGTGGACCCACTGGACCGTGCACCGGACTCCCCTGAGAAGACGGCCAGCAGCGAACCCCTATACAGGGACTGTGCGGCGCCTCTCCAGAAGGCCTAAATGCACGGCAGCCAGGGACCGGAGGTAGGAGTCTCTGTACGGCCAGGCGTGGCTCGGGTACGATGTCCGCGGCAGGCGGAACACGGAAGTGGCACCGGAGATGTTTCACAGCAGGTGACGTCCACAGCCGGTACGGTACAGGTAGTGTCCACGGCAGGTATGGCACGGTGACGTCCACGGTAGGAATGGGTGGTGACGTCCACAGCCGGTACGGTACAGATAGTGTCCACGGCAGGTATGGCACGGTGACGTCCACGGTAGGAATAGGTGGTGACGTCCACAGCCGGAATGGTATAGATGGCACTACGGTGAGACACAGGATTAGAATCAGGTAACAAAAGTACGGATCATCAACAAAAGCATAGACAGATTAGGACACTGGCAATGCACTAATAGAGGCGTTGCTCGGGCGCCTGCTGCCGGGGGAAGTGAACTTAAATACCTATTAGGCAGCAGGTGACCTCTGAGATCACTTCCAGGGTTTGGGGCATACCACTTTAAGAAAGGGGGCGTGGCCTCGCACGCAGCCTAGAATCACTTACAGCAATTCTGTGTGAGGAGGAAACTGCAGCAGGCCTTGGAGTGGGAGCAACGTCTGCAGAGCCCTGGGGCCAGTAAGTGGAAGGCCTTCTCTGCCTGGGAGTGGGGGCAGGAGTGCATGTGGAAGCCATGCTGGGACTGGGCAGATGTGAGGGAGAGCTCCCCCCCCGGGGTCTGGTGGGACCAGGCGTTACAGTACCCCCCCCCCTGAAGCCCCCTCCTCCTCAGGAAGCTCCGGAGGAGACGAGGAGCATCCACGTCCTCCGCAGGAACCCACGTCCTCTCCTCAGGACCGAACCCCTTCCAGTCCACCAGATAATAGGTTTTACCTCGGACCTCCTTAGCCGCAAGGATGGCTTTTACCTCATAGACGTCATCATCACCAACAGGAGGAGGCGAGACCCCAGGATCACCATGGAAACGACTCAGGACCACCGGCTTGAGGAGGGACACATGGAAGGAGTTCGGGATGCGAAGTGTCGACGGCAGCTTCAACTTGTAGGACACCTCATTGATCCGTCGGAGCACTTCAAAGGGACCAATGAAGCGGGGACCCAGCTTGTAAGACGGCTGTTTCAGGCGGACATACTTGGACGAGAGCCAGACTTTATCTCCGGGTCGGAAGAAAGGAACATCCAGACGTTTCTTGTCAGCGTGTTTCTTCATGCGGACAGAGGACCGTTCCAGAGCCGACTTGGTCTCAGCCCAGACGGCGGAGAAGGACCTCACGAGGTCATCAGCTGCAGGGTTGCCTGAGGAACTTGTCACAGGACACGACACTTTGGGTCGCTGTCCATACACCACCTGGAACGGAGATTTAGCAGAGGACTCACTGTCATGGTTGTTATAGGAGAACTCGGCCCATGGAAGCAGTTTGACCCAGTCGCTGTGGTGTTCGTCCACGAAGTGGCGGAGATAGTTAGTCAGGATTTGGTTAATGCGCTCCACTTGCCCATTGGACTGAGGGTGGTAGGCAGAGGAAAAGTCCAATTCCACATCCATCATCTTGCAGACTGCTCTCCAGAACCGAGCGGTGAACTGGACCCCTCTGTCGGACACGATATGGAGAGGCAAGCCATGAAGCCGGAAGATGTGTTGGATGAAGAAGTCAGCAAGAACCGGAGCGGACGGTAGCCCGGAGAGCGGTGTGAAGTGGGCCATCTTGGAGAACCGGTCCACTACCACCCAGATGACTGTGCAGCCAGACGATTTTGGCAGGTCTGTGATGAAATCCATGCCGATATGTTGCCATGGAGCGGATGGTACAGGTAAAGGAAGCAAAGGGCCCGCCGGCAGGGTCTTCGGGACCTTGTTCCGGGCACAGGAGGAACAGGATGAACAAAAGTCCTGGACGTCTTGACGTAACCCTGGCCACCAGTAATATCGGGATATCAATTGCAGAGATTTCTTTTGACCCACGTGACCTGCTATTCTGGAAGAGTGTCCCCACCGGAGTACACGTTCTCTATCGACCTCAGCAACAAACGTCTTACCGGGAGGAAGGTGATGCATGCCGACTGGAGCCGCCATTAGTTTGGAAGGTTCAATGATGTGCCGAGGTTCATCCTCCTGGTCCTCTGACAGGAATGATCGAGACAGCGCATCGGCCTTCAGGTTCTTCTCGGCTGGACGGAAATGCAGAACGAAATCAAAGCGGGCAAAGAATAACGACCATCGGGCCTGTCGGGGGTTTAGCCTGCGGGCTGTCTGAAGATATGCCAGATTCTTGTGGTCAGTATAGATGGTAACTGGATGCAATGACCCTTCCAGCAGGTATCGCCATTCCTCCAGAGCCAGCTTGACTGCCAGCAACTCACGGTCTCCGATTGAGTAGTTTCGTTCTGCTGGGGAGAAAGCCTTAGAAAAGAAGCCACAGGTTACTGTCTTACCCTCTGACGTTTTCTGTGTAAGGACCGCACCGGCTCCGGATGAGGAGGCATCTACCTCAAGGATAAACGGCTGGTTAATGTCGGGTCTGTGTAAGGCTGGAGCAGAAGCAAAGGCACGTTTAAGGGACAGGAACGATTCTTCAGCTTCCGGTGTCCATTTCTTCGGGTTCTCCCCTTTGCGAGTGAGAGAGGATATGGGACGCACCAGAGATGAGAAATGTGGAATGAATTGCCGGTAATAGTTGGCGAATCCCAGGAATCGCTGGATAGCCTTCAACCCTTCCGGACGGGGCCATTTCAGTACGGCTGAAACCTTGTCAGGATCCATCTTCAGGCCGGTATCCGAGACTATGTGGCCAAGGAAGGGTAACGAGGTCTGCTCAAACAGGCATTTCTCGAGTTTGGCGTAAAGGCGATTCTCTCTCAATCTCCGCAGGACCAGACGGACATGTCTTCGATGGGTATGCAAGTCCGGAGAGAAAATAAGGATGTCATCTAAATACACAACTACGCAGGTGTAGAGAAGATCACGGAAGACGTCGTTCACAAACTCCTGGAAGACCGCCGGTGCGTTACTGAGCCCGAAGGGCATCACTCGGTATTCATAGTGCCCATCACGAGTGTTGAACGCGGTCTTCCATTCGTCTCCCGACCGAATGCGAACCAGATTGTACGCACCCCGGAGATCTAGTTTGGAAAAGATCTTGGCACCTCGGAAACGGTCAAACAGTTCCGGTATGAGGGGTAGCGGATACCTGTTTTTCACCGTGATCTTATTCAATCCGCGGTAGTCAATGCAGGGCCGTAGACCCCCATCCTTTTTTCCCACAAAGAAGAATCCCGCTCCGGCGGGAGAGGAGGATTTTCGGATGAAGCCTCGTGCTAAATTCTCCTTTATATAGTCAGACATGGCTTGGGTCTCTTCTCGCGACAGTGGGTAGATGCGCCCACGAGGAGGGGTTGTACCTGGGAGCAGGTCGATGGGACAATCGTAGGGTCTGTGTGGCGGCAACGTCTCAGCTTCCTTTTTGTCAAAGACATCGGAAAAGGACCAGTAGGCGGGAGGTAACCCGGGAAGGTTGACCGGTTTGACTGGTGGGTGCGGAGGATGCACTGGTGTCAGGCAGTGATTGTGGCAAGAAGCACCCCATTGCAGGATGTCTCCGGAATCCCAGTCGAGCACAGGCTTGTGTGACCGAAGCCAGGGTATTCCCAGAAGAAGAGCATGTGCCATACCAGGGAGCACATGGAAGGCGATTGTCTCAGAGTGTAGCAACCCCACTTGCATTGTACAGTTCTCTGTGATGAACCGGATGGGTTCGGAAAGCGGTTTTCCATCCACGGAAGACAGACTGATGGGGGTAGCAAGACATCGGACGGGAATCTGGTGTAGATCCACCACGGACTGCTGGATAAAGTTCCCGGCGGAGCCAGAATCCAGGAACGCATGTACTGACAACCGGATGGAGCCGCAGGACAGGGATACGGGCACCTGGAGAAAAGGAGAGGACTTGGCGTGACCTAGGGTGGCCTCTCCGATGGACCCTAGGCTCTGTAGTTTCCCGGCTTTACTGGACAGTCCTGAATCAGATGTTTGGCACTTCCGCAGTAAAAGCACTCTCCTGCCATTCTCCGATTCCTCTGTCGCAGTCTGGACTCAGTGACGCGGTCGACCTCCATGGGCTCGTGCGGAGCAGTAGGCCTGGTGGATGGAAGTGACATCGGCCTTTGGAAGGTGGGCGCAAGGCGCGGGGTTCTTCTTGTCTGGGTGACCTCTCTGGCACGCTCTTGGAAGCGGAGATCAATACGGGTAGCCAGAGAGATCAGCTCTTCCAGGGTGGTAGGTACATCCCGGCCGGCCAGTTCATCCTTGATTTTTCCGGATAACCCTTCCCAAAAGGCAGCTACCAAGGCGTCATTGTTCCACTTGAGCTCGGAGGACAGAGTGCGGAACTCGATTGCATACTGTCCCACGGTGAGATTCCCCTGGTGGATTCTCATGAGTGAAGAGGCAGTAGATGAGAGACGGCCTGGCTCATCGAACACCTTACGGAAGGTGGTCAGAAAGACGGACAGGACTTGGACGGTCGGGTCATTCTTTTCCCAGAGCGGATTCATCCAAGCCAGAGCCTGACCAGTCAGATGAGACATGATAAATGCGATTTTCGAGCGATCGGTCGCTTGCTGCAGCGGCGACAGCTCAAAGTGCAGGGAGCACTGGTTTAAGAAACCGCGACACAAACGGGGATCCCCTCCATACATGGGTGGGGAGGCCAGGCGAGAAGGAGACATGTATGTCGATAATCCTGCAGAGTCGGGAGTTGTAGAGGAGGCCGGATTCTGCAGGGCATTTAGACGGGAATCCACGGCCGCCATATCTTCAGCCATGCGTCTCTGGGCCTCATGCTGGCGGGACAGTTCCTGCAGTAGTTCACTCAACTGGGAGCTGTCGGAGGATACGGAGGTTTGCATGGATGCCAGACGGGATTCCACAGACTTTATGTAAGCCACGAACCTTGCTTGGGTCTCACGTTGGCGGGAGAGCTCCTGTTGCAGGTCATTCAGCGGGTTAACCGTGATCCCGGCGGAGTCCATGGCCCGAGCAAACTGTTACGCTCACCGAGGAGCGGCGAACGTCCGGAGGTGGACCCACTGGACCGTGCACCGGACTCCCCTGAGAAGACGGCCAGCAGCGAACCCCTATACAGGGACTGTGCGGCGCCTCCCCAGAAGGCCTAAATGCACGGCAGCCAGGGACCGGAGGTAGGAGTCTCTGTACGGCCAGGCGTGGCTCGGGTACGATGTCCGCGCCAGGCGGAACACGGAAGTGGCACCGGAGATGTTTCACAGCAGGTGACGTCCACAGCCGGTACGGTACAGGTAGTGTCCACGGCAGGTATGGCACGGTGACGTCCACGGTAGGAATGGGTGGTGACGTCCACAGCCGGTACGGTACAGATAGTGTCCACGGCAGGTATGGCACGGTGACGTCCACGGTAGGAATAGGTGGTGACGTCCACAGCCGGAATGGTATAGATGGCACTACGGTGAGACACAGGATTAGAATCAGGTAACAAAAGTACGGCTCATCAACAAAAGCATAGACAGATTAGGACACTGGCAATGCACTAATAGAGGCGTTGCTCGGGCGCCTGCTGCCGGGGGGAAGTGAACTTAAATACCTATTAGGCAGCAGGTGACCTCTGAGATCACTTCCAGGGTTTGGGGCATACCACTTTAAGAAAGGGGGCGTGGCCTCGCACGCAACCTAGAATCACCTACAGCAATTCTGTGTGAGGAGGAAACTGCAGAAGGCCTTGGAGTGGGAGCAACGTCTGCAGAGCCCTGGGGCCAGTAAGTGGAAGGCCTTCTCTGCCTGGGAGTGGGGGCAGGAGTGCATGTGGAAGCCATGCTGGGACTGGGCAGATGTGAGGGAGAGCTCCCCCCCCCCGGGGTCTGGTGGGACCAGGCGTTACACTCACACACCATAGGTATCAGAGACATCTGACCAGGCAGCTCCTCACACACCATAGGTATCGGAGACATCTGACCAGGCAGCTCCTCACACACCATAGGTATCGGAGACATCTGAAAAGGCAGCTCCTCACACACCATAGGTATCAGAGACATCTGACCAGGCAGCTCCTCACACACCATAGGTATCAGAGACATCTGCCCAGGCAGCTCCTCACACACCATAGGTATCAGAGACATCTGACCAGGCAGCTCCTCACACCATAGGTATCAGAGACATCTGACCAGGCAGCTCCTCACACACCATAGGTATCGGAGACATCTGACCAGGCAGCTCCTCACACACCATAGGTATCAGAGACATCTGACCAGGCAGCTCCTCACACACCATAGGTATCAGAGACATCTGACCAGGCAGTTCCTCACACACCATAGGTATCAGAGACATCTGACCAGGCAGTTCCTCACACACCATAGGTATCAGAGACATCTGACCAGGCAGCTCCTCACACACCATAGGTATCAGAGACATCTGACCAGGCAGCTCCTCACACACCATAGGTATCAGAGACATCTGACCAGGCAGCTCCTCACACACCATAGGTATCAGAGACATCTGACCAGGCAGCTCCTCACACACCATAGGTATCGGAGACATCTGACCAGGCAGCTCCTCACACACCATAGGTATCGGAGACATCTGAAAAGGCAGCTCCTCACACACCATAGGTATCAGAGACATCTGACCAGGCAGTTCCTCACACACCATAGGTATCAGAGACATCTGCCCAGGCAGCTCCTCACACACCATAGGTATCAGAGACATCTGACCAGGCAGCTCCTCACACCATAGGTATCAGAGACATCTGACCAGGCAGCTCCTCACACACCATAGGTATCGGAGACATCTGACCAGGCAGCTCCTCACACACCATAGGTATCAGAGACATCTGACCAGGCAGCTCCTCACACACCATAGGTATCAGAGACATCTGACCAGGCAGTTCCTCACACACCATAGGTATCAGAGACATCTGACCAGGCAGTTCCTCACACACCATAGGTATCAGAGACATCTGACCAGGCAGCTCCTCACACACCATAGGTATCAGAGACATCTGACCAGGCAGCTCCTCACACACCATAGGTATCAGAGACATCTGCCCAGGCAGCTCCTCACACACCATAGGTATCAGAGACATCTGCCCAGGCAGCTCCTCACACACCATAGGTATGGACATCTGGCCAGGCAGCTCCTCACACACCATAGGTATCAGAGACATCTGACCAGGCAGCTCCTCACACACCATAGGTATCAGAGACATCTGACCAGGCAGCTCCTCACACACCATAGGTATCAGAGACATCTGACCAGGCAGCTCCTCACACACCATAGGTATCAGAGACATCTGACCAGGCAGCTCCTCACACACCATGGGTATGGACATCTGGCCAGGCAGCTCCTCACACACCATGGGTATGGACATCTGGCCAGGCAGCTCCTCACACACCATAGGTATCAGAGACATCTGGCCAGGCAGCTCCTCACACACCAAAGGTATCAGAGACATCTGACCAGGCAGCTCCTCACACCATAGGTATCAGAGACATCTGACCAGGCAGCTCCTCACACCATAGGTATCAGAGACATCTGACCAGGCAGCTCCTCACACCATAGGTATCAGAGACATCTGACCAGGCAGCTCCTCTCACACCATAGGTATCAGAGATGCCTCGCCCACCCCAGGGCTATGGGACACCCGATGCCGGGCCGGACTAGTCCGGTGGTAGTCAGTGGTGGCTGGGCCTGGCTCCGTGGCCCTGGTGGGTGTCAGTAGAATATGTGGCTTGGTGAATAAAGTTTGTGTTCGTGACGCCACCTGTGGTCTGCGGCTATTAAGCCGCCGCTGCTGTGTGAGGCCTCCGGGGGATGATATGGCAGCAATGGTGGTACTGCTCCCCACAGGTGGAGCAATGCCCCGGGGCACAGTTGGTGCTTGTGAGTATCTATGCAGATGAAATAACAGAGGCAACTTCAAGGGTACAGTTTCAAGTTCTTTACTCACAATTTTTGTCACAGTCCTGCAGGGACCCTTAGACTGCTGGGACCACTGTCAGGGACCTCCGCCGTTTCTGGGTGATTCTGAGAGTAAAAGCCGGTACCCTTCTCTTAAGTGCCTCTGCCTTCAGCTGTCTTCCTTAGCCTTGCCTTGGTAGGTTGAACCTGGCTTGGCCTCCACAACAGCCTCCAGGCTGGGGAGTCACCTGTCGGCTGATTATCCCTTTTCTGGGGGTACTGCTGTGGGCTGTGGCCCGGGGAGTTTACAACATTCCCTGGGCCTCGGTTTTTACTGTTTGGAGATGATTTTGCACTCCTCCGGTTTCTAGGGACCGTCCCCTGCTGCAGCTTGATCCCTCCACCGATGTTCCTGTGGAACAGGCCACCGCAGCTCTACAGCTACCCGTGGCCCTGGGATCCCTTCTGTTCTCTGCTTGGTGTCACCTGGACCCTCTGAGTCCCAGGGTCTTCACCAGGAAGCGTCTCTTTCTTTCTTTCAGCCCCTGTCTGACTTGGAGCTCTGTTTCTACTTCTCCTCCTTGCCTGCCTCCTGCAGACCTCTTCCTCCTTCCCCACTCTCTCTCAGACTTCTGTTGCTTTCTCTGTGCGGACACTCTGAGCTCACAGAGCTCCTTTCTCTTTCACAGCTACATGCTGTCTCCTCACTCTCTGAGGTAAACTAACTAAACTTGACCTTCCTCTCTGTGTCTGCTCTCAGATGGCTCCTCCCACCTCCCCAATTGCCCTGTTCTACCCTATAGGAGCAGGGATGGGTCTTACGACCCCTCCCAGCATGCAGCATGGGAGGGTTGTTTGCCACTTTCCCTGGTCCCAGTGTGTTCCTAGCAATGGGTGTAGTGTGGATTTACCAGGGGACCGGAGTTCACTCCCTTCCTCACCCAGAATGGGGCATCACACCGCTGGATGGGGTGCAATGACCTGTGGCGACGGAAGTCTCAGGGGCGCCACAGAGACATCTGACCAGGCAGCTCCTCACACACCATAGGTATCCGAGACATCTGACCAGGCAGCTCCTCACACACCATAGGTATCCGAGACATCTGACCAGGCAGCTCCTCACACACCATAGGTATCAGAGACATCTGACCAGGCAGTTCCTCACACACCATAGGTATCAGAAACATCTGAGCAGGCAGCTCCTCACACACCATAGGTATCAGAGACATCTGAGCAGGCAGCTCCTCACACACCATAGGCATCAGAGACATCTGACCAGGCAGCTCCTCACACACCATAGGTATCAGAGACATATGACCAGGCAGCTCCTCACACACCATAGGTATCAGAGACATCTGCCCAGGCAGCTCCTCACACACCATAGGTATCAGAGACATCTGCCCAGGCAGCTCCTCACACACCATAGGTATCAGAGACATCTGCCCAGGCAGCTCCTCACACACCATAGGTATCAGAGACATCTGCCCAGGCAGCTCCTCACACACCATAGGTATCAGAGACATCTGCCCAGGCAGCTCCTCACACACCATAGGTATCAGAGACATCTGACCAGGCAGCTCCTCACACCATAGGTATCAGAGACATCTGACCAGGCAGCTCCTCACACACCATAGGTATCAGAGACATCTGAGCAGGCAGCTCCTCACACACCATAGGTATCCGAGACATCTGACCAGGCAGCTCCTCACACACCATAGGTATCAGAGACATCTGACCAGGCAGTTCCTCACACACCATAGGTATCAGAAACATCTGAGCAGGCAGCTCCTCACACACCATAGGTATCAGAGACATCTGAGCAGGCAGCTCCTCACACACCATAGGCATCAGAGACATCTGACCAGGCAGCTCCTCACACCATAGGTATCAGAGACATCTGACCAGGCAGTTCCTCACACACCATAGGTATCAGAGACATCTGACCAGGCAGCTCCTCACACACCATAGGTATCAGAGACATCTGACCAGGCAGTTCCTCACACACCATAGGTATCAGAGACATCTGACCAGGCAGCTCCTCACACACCATAGGTATCAGAGACATCTGCCCAGGCAGCTCCTCACACACCATAGGTATCAGAGACATCTGCCCAGGCAGCTCCTCACACACCATAGGTATCAGAGACATCTGACCAGGCAGCTCCTCACACACCATAGGTATGGACATCTGGCCAGGCAGCTCCTCACACACCATAGGTATCAGAGACATCTGACCAGGCAGCTCCTCACACACCATAGGTATCAGAGACATCTGACCAGGCAGCTCCTCACACACACCATAGGTATCAGAGACATCTGACCAGGCAGCTCCTCACACACCATGGGTATGGACATCTGGCCAGGCAGCTCCTCACACACCATGGGTATGGACATCTGGCCAGGCAGCTCCTCACACACCATAGGTATCAGAGACATCTGGCCAGGCAGCTCCTCACACACCAAAGGTATCAGAGACATCTGACCAGGCAGATCCTCACACCATAGGTATCAGAGACATCTGACCAGGCAGCTCCTCACACCATAGGTATCAGAGACATCTGACCAGGCAGCTCCTCACACCATAGGTATCAGAGACATCTGACCAGGCAGCTCCTCACACCATAGGTATCAGAGACATCTGACCAGGCAGCTCCTCACACCATGGGTATCAGAGACATCTGACCAGGCAGATCCTCACACCATAGGTATCAGAGACATCTGACCAGGCAGCTCCTCTCACACCATAGGTATCAGAGATGCCTCGCCCACCCCAGGGCTATGGGACACCCGGTGCCGGGCCGGACTAGTCCGGTGGTAGTCAGTGGTGGCTGGGCCTGGCTCCGTGGCCCTGGTGGGTGTCAGTAGAATATGTGGCTTGGTGAATAAAGTTTGTGTTCGTGACGCCACCTGTGGTCTGCGGCTATTAAGCCGCCGCTGCTGTGTGAGGCCTCCGGGGGATGATATGGCAGCAATGGTGGTACTGCTCCCCACAGGTGGAGCAATGCCCCGGGGCACAGTTGGTGCTTGTGAGTGTCTATGCAGATGAAATAACAGAGGCAACTTCAAGGGTACAGTTTCAAGTTCTTTACTCACAATACAATTTTTGTCACAGTCCTGCAGGGACCCTTAGACTGCTGGGACCACTGTCAGGGACCTCCGCCGTTTCTGGGTGATTCTGAGAGTAAAAGCCGGTACCCTTCTCTTAAGTGCCTCTGCCTTCAGCTGTCTTCCTTAGCCTTGCCTTGGTAGGTTGAACCTGGCTTGGCCTCCACAACAGCCTCCAGGCTGGGGAGTCACCTGTCGGCTGATTATCCCTTTTCTGGGGGTACTGCTGTGGGCTGTGGCCCGGGGAGTTTACAACATTCCCTGGGCCTCGGTTTTTACTGTTTGGAGATGATTTTGCACTCCTCCGGTTTCTAGGGACCGTCCCCTGCTGCAGCTTGATCCCTCCACCGATGTTCCTGTGGAACAGGCCACCGCAGCTCTACAGCTACCCGTGGCCCTGGGATCCCTTCTGTTCTCTGCTTGGTGTCACCTGGACCCTCTGAGTCCCAGGGTCTTCACCAGGAAGCGTCTCTTTCTTTCTTTCAGCCCCTGTCTGACTTGGAGCTCTGTTTCTACTTCTCCTCCTTGCCTGCCTCCTGCAGACCTCTTCCTCCTTCCCCACTCTCTCTCAGACTTCTGTTGCTTTCTCTGTGCGGACACTCTGAGCTCACAGAGCTCCTTTCTCTTTCACAGCTACATGCTGTCTCCTCACTCTCTGAGGTAAACTAACTAAACTTGACCTTCCTCTCTGTGTCTGCTCTCAGATGGCTCCTCCCACCTCCCCAATTGCCCTGTTCTACCCTATAGGAGCAGGGATGGGTCTTACGACCCCTCCCAGCATGCAGCATGGGAGGGTTGTTTGCCACTTTCCCTGGTCCCAGTGTGTTCCTAGCAATGGGTGTAGTGTGGATTTACCAGGGGACCGGAGTTCACTCCCTTCCTCACCCAGAATGGGGCATCACACCGCTGGATGGGGTGCAATGACCTGTGGCGACGGAAGTCTCAGGGGCGCCACAGAGACATCTGACCAGGCAGCTCCTCACACACCATAGGTATCCGAGACATCTGACCAGGCAGCTCCTCACACACCATAGGTATCCGAGACATCTGACCAGGCAGCTCCTCACACACCATAGGTATCAGAGACATCTGACCAGGCAGTTCCTCACACACCATAGGTATCAGAAACATCTGAGCAGGCAGCTCCTCACACACCATAGGTATCAGAGACATCTGAGCAGGCAGCTCCTCACACACCATAGGCATCAGAGACATCTGACCAGGCAGCTCCTCACACACCATAGGTATCAGAGACATCTGCCCAGGCAGCTCCTCACACACCATAGGTATCAGAGACATCTGAGCATGCAGCTCCTCACACACCATAGGTATCAGAGACATCTGCCCAGGCAGCTCCTCACACACCATAGGTATCAGAGACATCTGCCCAGGCAGCTCCTCACACACCATAGGTATCAGAGACATCTGCCCAGGCAGCTCCTCACACACCATAGGTATCAGAGACATCTGACCAGGCAGCTCCTCACACCATAGGTATCAGAGACATCTGACCAGGCAGCTCCTCACACACCATAGGTATCAGAGACATCTGAGCAGGCAGCTCCTCACACACCATAGGTATCCGAGACATCTGACCAGGCAGCTCCTCACACACCATAGGTATCAGAGACATCTGACCAGGCAGTTCCTCACACACCATAGGTATCAGAAACATCTGAGCAGGCAGCTCCTCACACACCATAGGTATCAGAGACATCTGAGCAGGCAGCTCCTCACACACCATAGGCATCAGAGACATCTGACCAGGCAGCTCCTCACACACCATAGGTATCAGAGACATATGACCAGGCAGCTCCTCACACACCATAGGTATCAGAGACATCTGAGCATGCAGCTCCTCACACACCATAGGTATCAGAGACATCTGAGCAGGCAGCTCCTCACACACCATAGGTATCAGAGACATCTGAGCAGGCAGCTCCTCACACACCATAGGTATCAGAGACATCTGACCAGGCAGCTCCTCACACCATAGGTATCAGAGGCATCTGACCAGGCAGTTCCTCACACACCATAGGTATCAGAGACATCTGACCAGGCAGCTCCTCACACACCATAGGTATCAGAGACATCTGACCAGGCAGTTCCTCGCACACCATAGGTATCAGAGACATCTGACCAGGCAGCTCCTCACACACCATAGGTATCAGAGACATCTGCCCAGGCAGCTCCTCACACACCATAGGTATCAGAGACATCTGCCCAGGCAGCTCCTCACACACCATAGGTATCAGAGACATCTGACCAGGCAGCTCCTCACACACCATAGGTATGGACATCTGGCCAGGCAGCTCCTCACACACCATAGGTATCAGAGACATCTGACCAGGCAGCTCCTCACACACCATAGGTATCAGAGACATCTGACCAGGCAGCTCCTCACACACCATAGGTATCAGAGACATCTGACCAGGCAGCTCCTCACACACCATGGGTATGGACATCTGGCCAGGCAGCTCCTCACACACCATGGGTATGGACATCTGGCCAGGCAGCTCCTCACACACCATAGGTATCAGAGACATCTGGCCAGGCAGCTCCTCACACACCAAAGGTATCAGAGACATCTGACCAGGCAGCTCCTCACACCATAGGTATCAGAGACATCTGACCAGGCAGCTCCTCACACCATAGGTATCAGAGACATCTGACCAGGCAGCTCCTCACACCATAGGTATCAGAGACATCTGACCAGGCAGCTCCTCACACCATAGGTATCAGAGACATCTGACCAGGCAGATCCTCACACCATAGGTATCAGAGACATCTGACCAGGCAGCTCCTCTCACACCATAGGTATCAGAGATGCCTCGCCCACCCCAGGGCTATGGGACACCCGGTGCCGGGCCGGACTAGTCCGGTGGTAGTCAGTGGTGGCTGGGCCTGGCTCCGTGGCCCTGGTGGGTGTCAGTAGAATATGTGGCTTGGTGAATAAAGTTTGTGTTCGTGACGCCACCTGTGGTCTGCGGCTATTAAGCCGCCGCTGCTGTGTGAGGCCTCCGGGGGATGATATGGCAGCAATGGTGGTACTGCTCCCCACAGGTGGAGCAATGCCCCGGGGCACAGTTGGTGCTTGTGAGTGTCTATGCAGATGAAATAACAGAGGCAACTTCAAGGGTACAGTTTCAAGTTCTTTACTCACAATACAATTTTTGTCACAGTCCTGCAGGGACCCTTAGACTGCTGGGACCACTGTCAGGGACCTCCGCCGTTTCTGGGTGATTCTGAGAGTAAAAGCCGGTACCCTTCTCTTAAGTGCCTCTGCCTTCAGCTGTCTTCCTTAGCCTTGCCTTGGTAGGTTGAACCTGGCTTGGCCTCCACAACAGCCTCCAGGCTGGGGAGTCACCTGTCGGCTGATTATCCCTTTTCTGGGGGTACTGCTGTGGGCTGTGGCCCGGGGAGTTTACAACATTCCCTGGGCCTCGGTTTTTACTGTTTGGAGATGATTTTGCACTCCTCCGGTTTCTAGGGACCGTCCCCTGCTGCAGCTTGATCCCTCCACCGATGTTCCTGTGGAACAGGCCACCGCAGCTCTACAGCTACCCGTGGCCCTGGGATCCCTTCTGTTCTCTGCTTGGTGTCACCTGGACCCTCTGAGTCCCAGGGTCTTCACCAGGAAGCGTCTCTTTCTTTCTTTCAGCCCCTGTCTGACTTGGAGCTCTGTTTCTACTTCTCCTCCTTGCCTGCCTCCTGCAGACCTCTTCCTCCTTCCCCACTCTCTCTCAGACTTCTGTTGCTTTCTCTGTGCGGACACTCTGAGCTCACAGAGCTCCTTTCTCTTTCACAGCTACATGCTGTCTCCTCACTCTCTGAGGTAAACTAACTAAACTTGACCTTCCTCTCTGTGTCTGCTCTCAGATGGCTCCTCCCACCTCCCCAATTGCCCTGTTCTACCCTATAGGAGCAGGGATGGGTCTTACGACCCCTCCCAGCATGCAGCATGGGAGGGTTGTTTGCCACTTTCCCTGGTCCCAGTGTGTTCCTAGCAATGGGTGTAGTGTGGATTTACCAGGGGACCGGAGTTCACTCCCTTCCTCACCCAGAATGGGGCATCACACCGCTGGATGGGGTGCAATGACCTGTGGCGACGGAAGTCTCAGGGGCGCCACAGAGACATCTGACCGGGCAGCTCCTCACACACCATAGGTATCCGAGACATCTGACCAGGCAGCTCCTCACACACCATAGGTATCCGAGACATCTGACCAGGCAGCTCCTCACACACCATAGGTATCAGAGACATCTGACCAGGCAGTTCCTCACACACCATAGGTATCAGAAACATCTGAGCAGGCAGCTCCTCACACACCATAGGTATCAGAGACATCTGAGCAGGCAGCTCCTCACACACCATAGGCATCAGAGACATCTGACCAGGCAGCTCCTCACACACCATAGGTATCAGAGACATATGACCAGGCAGCTCCTCACACACCATAGGTATCAGAGACATCTGCCCAGGCAGCTCCTCACACACCATAGGTATCAGAGACATCTGCCCAGGCAGCTCCTCACACACCATAGGTATCAGAGACATCTGCCCAGGCAGCTCCTCACACACCATAGGTATCAGAGACATCTGCCCAGGCAGCTCCTCACACACCATAGGTATCAGAGACATCTGACCAGGCAGCTCCTCACACCATAGGTATCAGAGACATCTGACCAGGCAGCTCCTCACACACCATAGGTATCAGAGACATCTGAGCAGGCAGCTCCTCACACACCATAGGTATCCGAGACATCTGACCAGGCAGCTCCTCACACACCATAGGTATCAGAGACATCTGACCAGGCAGTTCCTCACACACCATAGGTATCAGAAACATCTGAGCAGGCAGCTCCTCACACACCATAGGTATCAGAGACATCTGAGCAGGCAGCTCCTCACACACCATAGGCATCAGAGACATCTGACCAGGCAGCTCCTCACACCATAGGTATCAGAGACATCTGACCAGGCAGTTCCTCACACACCATAGGTATCAGAGACATCTGACCAGGCAGCTCCTCACACACCATAGGTATCAGAGACATCTGACCAGGCAGTTCCTCACACACCATAGGTATCAGAGACATCTGACCAGGCAGCTCCTCACACACCATAGGTATCAGAGACATCTGCCCAGGCAGCTCCTCACACACCATAGGTATCAGAGACATCTGCCCAGGCAGCTCCTCACACACCATAGGTATCAGAGACATCTGACCAGGCAGCTCCTCACACACCATAGGTATGGACATCTGGCCAGGCAGCTCCTCACACACCATAGGTATCAGAGACATCTGACCAGGCAGCTCCTCACACACCATAGGTATCAGAGACATCTGACCAGGCAGCTCCTCACACACCATAGGTATCAGAGACATCTGACCAGGCAGCTCCTCACACACCATGGGTATGGACATCTGGCCAGGCAGCTCCTCACACACCATGGGTATGGACATCTGGCCAGGCAGCTCCTCACACACCATAGGTATCAGAGACATCTGGCCAGGCAGCTCCTCACACACCAAAGGTATCAGAGACATCTGACCAGGCAGCTCCTCACACCATAGGTATCAGAGACATCTGACCAGGCAGCTCCTCACACCATAGGTATCAGAGACATCTGACCAGGCAGCTCCTCACACCATAGGTATCAGAGACATCTGACCAGGCAGCTCCTCACACCATAGGTATCAGAGACATCTGACCAGGCAGATCCTCACACCATAGGTATCAGAGACATCTGACCAGGCAGCTCCTCTCACACCATAGGTATCAGAGATGCCTCGCCCACCCCAGGGCTATGGGACACCCGGTGCCGGGCCGGACTAGTCCGGTGGTAGTCAGTGGTGGCTGGGCCTGGCTCCGTGGCCCTGGTGGGTGTCAGTAGAATATGTGGCTTGGTGAATAAAGTTTGTGTTCGTGACGCCACCTGTGGTCTGCGGCTATTAAGCCGCCGCTGCGGTGTGAGGCCTCCGGGGGATGATATGGCAGCAATGGTGGTACTGCTCCCCACAGGTGGAGCAATGCCCCGGGGCACAGTTGGTGCTTGTGAGTGTCTATGCAGATGAAATAACAGAGGCAACTTCAAGGGTACAGTTTCAAGTTCTTTACTCACAATACAATTTTTGTCACAGTCCTGCAGGGACCCTTAGACTGCTGGGACCACTGTCAGGGACCTCCGCCGTTTCTGGGTGATTCTGAGAGTAAAAGCCGGTACCCTTCTCTTAAGTGCCTCTGCCTTCAGCTGTCTTCCTTAGCCTTGCCTTGGTAGGTTGAACCTGGCTTGGCCTCCACAACAGCCTCCAGGCTGGGGAGTCACCTGTCGGCTGATTATCCCTTTTCTGGGGGTACTGCTGTGGGCTGTGGCCCGGGGAGTTTACAACATTCCCTGGGCCTCGGTTTTTACTGTTTGGAGATGATTTTGCACTCCTCCGGTTTCTAGGGACCGTCCCCTGCTGCAGCTTGATCCCTCCACCGATGTTCCTGTGGAACAGGCCACCGCAGCTCTACAGCTACCCGTGGCCCTGGGATCCCTTCTGTTCTCTGCTTGGTGTCACCTGGACCCTCTGAGTCCCAGGGTCTTCACCTGGAAGCGTCTCTTTCTTTCTTTCAGCCCCTGTCTGACTTGGAGCTCTGTTTCTACTTCTCCTCCTTGCCTGCCTCCTGCAGACCTCTTCCTCCTTCCCCACTCTCTCTCAGACTTCTGTTGCTTTCTCTGTGCGGACACTCTGAGCTCACAGAGCTCCTTTCTCTTTCACAGCTACATGCTGTCTCCTCACTCTCTGAGGTAAACTAACTAAACTTGACCTTCCTCTCTGTGTCTGCTCTCAGATGGCTCCTCCCACCTCCCCAATTGCCCTGTTCTACCCTATAGGAGCAGGGATGGGTCTTACGACCCCTCCCAGCATGCAGCATGGGAGGGTTGTTTGCCACTTTCCCTGGTCCCAGTGTGTTCCTAGCAATGGGTGTAGTGTGGATTTACCAGGGGACCGGAGTTCACTCCCTTCCTCACCCAGAATGGGGCATCACACCGCTGGATGGGGTGCAATGACCTGTGGCGACGGAAGTCTCAGGGGCGCCACAGAGACATCTGACCAGGCAGCTCCTCACACACCATAGGTATCAGAGACATCTGACCAGGCAGCTCCTCACACACCATAGGTATCCGAGACATCTGACCAGGCAGCTCCTCACACACCATAGGTATCAGAGACATCTGACCAGGCAGTTCCTCACACACCATAGGTATCAGAAACATCTGAGCAGGCAGCTCCTCACACACCATAGGTATCAGAGACATCTGAGCAGGCAGCTCCTCACACACCATAGGCATCAGAGACATCTGACCAGGCAGCTCCTCACACACCATAGGTATCAGAGACATATGACCAGGCAGCTCCTCACACACCATAGGTATCAGAGACATCTGACCAGGCAGCTCCTCACACACCATAGGTATCAGAGACATCTGACCAGGCAGCTCCTCACACCATAGGTATCAGAGACATCTGACCAGGCAGCTCCTCACACACCATAGGTATCAGAGACATCTGAGCAGGCAGCTCCTCACACACCATAGGTATCCGAGACATCTGACCAGGCAGCTCCTCACACACCATAGGTATCAGAGACATCTGACCAGGCAGTTCCTCACACACCATAGGTATCAGAAACATCTGCCCAGGCAGCTCCTCACACACCATAGGTATCAGAGACATCTGCCCAGGCAGCTCCTCACACACCATAGGTATCAGAGACATCTGACCAGGCAGCTCCTCACACACCATAGGTATCAGAGACATCTGACCAGGCAGCTCCTCACACCATAGGTATCAGAGACATCTGACCAGGCAGCTCCTCACACACCATAGGTATCAGAGACATCTGAGCAGGCAGCTCCTCACACACCATAGGTATCAGAGACATCTGACCAGGGAGCGCCTCACACACCATAGGTATCAGAGACATCTGAGCAGGCAGCTCCTCACACACCATAGGTATCAGAGACATCTGAGCAGGCAGCTCCTCACACACCATAGGTATCAGAGACATCTGACCAGGCAGCTCCTCACACACCATAGGTATCAGAGACATCTGCCCAGGCAGCTCCTCACACACCATAGGTATCAGAGACATCTGCCCAGGCAGCTCCTCACACACCATAGGTATCAGAGACATCTGACCAGGCAGCTCCTCACACACCATAGGTATCAGAGACATCTGACCAGGCAGCTCCTCACACCATAGGTATCAGAGACATCTGAGCAGGCAGCTCCTCACACACCATAGGTATCAGAGACATCTGACCAGGCAGCTCCTCACACACCATAGGTATCAGAGACATCTGACCAGGCAGCTCCTCACACACCATAGGTATCAGAGACATCTGAGCAGGCAGCTCCTCACACACCATAGGTATCCGAGACATCTGACCAGGCAGCTCCTCACACACCATAGGTATCAGAGACATCTGACCAGGCAGTTCCTCACACACCATAGGTATCAGAAACATCTGAGCAGGCAGCTCCTCACACACCATAGGTATCAGAGACATCTGAGCAGGCAGCTCCTCACACACCATAGGCATCAGAGACATCTGACCAGGCAGCTCCTCACACACCATAGGTATCAGAGACATATGACCAGGCAGCTCCTCACACACCATAGGTATCAGAGACATCTGAGCATGCAGCTCCTCACACACCATAGGTATCAGAGACATCTGAGCAGGCAGCTCCTCACACACCATAGGTATCAGAGACATCTGAGCAGGCAGCTCCTCACACACCATAGGTATCAGAGACATCTGACCAGGCAGCTCCTCACACCATAGGTATCAGAGGCATCTGACCAGGCAGTTCCTCACACACCATAGGTATCAGAGACATCTGACCAGGCAGCTCCTCACACACCATAGGTATCAGAGACATCTGACCAGGCAGTTCCTCGCACACCATAGGTATCAGAGACATCTGACCAGGCAGCTCCTCACACACCATAGGTATCAGAGACATCTGCCCAGGCAGCTCCTCACACACCATAGGTATCAGAGACATCTGCCCAGGCAGCTCCTCACACACCATAGGTATCAGAGACATCTGACCAGGCAGCTCCTCACACACCATAGGTATGGACATCTGGCCAGGCAGCTCCTCACACACCATAGGTATCAGAGACATCTGACCAGGCAGCTCCTCACACACCATAGGTATCAGAGACATCTGACCAGGCAGCTCCTCACACACCATAGGTATCAGAGACATCTGACCAGGCAGCTCCTCACACACCATGGGTATGGACATCTGGCCAGGCAGCTCCTCACACACCATGGGTATGGACATCTGGCCAGGCAGCTCCTCACACACCATAGGTATCAGAGACATCTGGCCAGGCAGCTCCTCACACACCAAAGGTATCAGAGACATCTGACCAGGCAGCTCCTCACACCATAGGTATCAGAGACATCTGACCAGGCAGCTCCTCACACCATAGGTATCAGAGACATCTGACCAGGCAGCTCCTCACACCATAGGTATCAGAGACATCTGACCAGGCAGCTCCTCACACCATAGGTATCAGAGACATCTGACCAGGCAGATCCTCACACCATAGGTATCAGAGACATCTGACCAGGCAGCTCCTCTCACACCATAGGTATCAGAGATGCCTCGCCCACCCCAGGGCTATGGGACACCCGGTGCCGGGCCGGACTAGTCCGGTGGTAGTCAGTGGTGGCTGGGCCTGGCTCCGTGGCCCTGGTGGGTGTCAGTAGAATATGTGGCTTGGTGAATAAAGTTTGTGTTCGTGACGCCACCTGTGGTCTGCGGCTATTAAGCCGCCGCTGCTGTGTGAGGCCTCCGGGGGATGATATGGCAGCAATGGTGGTACTGCTCCCCACAGGTGGAGCAATGCCCCGGGGCACAGTTGGTGCTTGTGAGTGTCTATGCAGATGAAATAACAGAGGCAACTTCAAGGGTACAGTTTCAAGTTCTTTACTCACAATACAATTTTTGTCACAGTCCTGCAGGGACCCTTAGACTGCTGGGACCACTGTCAGGGACCTCCGCCGTTTCTGGGTGATTCTGAGAGTAAAAGCCGGTACCCTTCTCTTAAGTGCCTCTGCCTTCAGCTGTCTTCCTTAGCCTTGCCTTGGTAGGTTGAACCTGGCTTGGCCTCCACAACAGCCTCCAGGCTGGGGAGTCACCTGTCGGCTGATTATCCCTTTTCTGGGGGTACTGCTGTGGGCTGTGGCCCGGGGAGTTTACAACATTCCCTGGGCCTCGGTTTTTACTGTTTGGAGATGATTTTGCACTCCTCCGGTTTCTAGGGACCGTCCCCTGCTGCAGCTTGATCCCTCCACCGATGTTCCTGTGGAACAGGCCACCGCAGCTCTACAGCTACCCGTGGCCCTGGGATCCCTTCTGTTCTCTGCTTGGTGTCACCTGGACCCTCTGAGTCCCAGGGTCTTCACCAGGAAGCGTCTCTTTCTTTCTTTCAGCCCCTGTCTGACTTGGAGCTCTGTTTCTACTTCTCCTCCTTGCCTGCCTCCTGCAGACCTCTTCCTCCTTCCCCACTCTCTCTCAGACTTCTGTTGCTTTCTCTGTGCGGACACTCTGAGCTCACAGAGCTCCTTTCTCTTTCACAGCTACATGCTGTCTCCTCACTCTCTGAGGTAAACTAACTAAACTTGACCTTCCTCTCTGTGTCTGCTCTCAGATGGCTCCTCCCACCTCCCCAATTGCCCTGTTCTACCCTATAGGAGCAGGGATGGGTCTTACGACCCCTCCCAGCATGCAGCATGGGAGGGTTGTTTGCCACTTTCCCTGGTCCCAGTGTGTTCCTAGCAATGGGTGTAGTGTGGATTTACCAGGGGACCGGAGTTCACTCCCTTCCTCACCCAGAATGGGGCATCACACCGCTGGATGGGGTGCAATGACCTGTGGCGACGGAAGTCTCAGGGGCGCCACAGAGACATCTGACCGGGCAGCTCCTCACACACCATAGGTATCCGAGACATCTGACCAGGCAGCTCCTCACACACCATAGGTATCCGAGACATCTGACCAGGCAGCTCCTCACACACCATAGGTATCAGAGACATCTGACCAGGCAGTTCCTCACACACCATAGGTATCAGAAACATCTGAGCAGGCAGCTCCTCACACACCATAGGTATCAGAGACATCTGAGCAGGCAGCTCCTCACACACCATAGGCATCAGAGACATCTGACCAGGCAGCTCCTCACACACCATAGGTATCAGAGACATATGACCAGGCAGCTCCTCACACACCATAGGTATCAGAGACATCTGCCCAGGCAGCTCCTCACACACCATAGGTATCAGAGACATCTGCCCAGGCAGCTCCTCACACACCATAGGTATCAGAGACATCTGCCCAGGCAGCTCCTCACACACCATAGGTATCAGAGACATCTGCCCAGGCAGCTCCTCACACACCATAGGTATCAGAGACATCTGACCAGGCAGCTCCTCACACCATAGGTATCAGAGACATCTGACCAGGCAGCTCCTCACACACCATAGGTATCAGAGACATCTGAGCAGGCAGCTCCTCACACACCATAGGTATCCGAGACATCTGACCAGGCAGCTCCTCACACACCATAGGTATCAGAGACATCTGACCAGGCAGTTCCTCACACACCATAGGTATCAGAAACATCTGAGCAGGCAGCTCCTCACACACCATAGGTATCAGAGACATCTGAGCAGGCAGCTCCTCACACACCATAGGCATCAGAGACATCTGACCAGGCAGCTCCTCACACCATAGGTATCAGAGACATCTGACCAGGCAGTTCCTCACACACCATAGGTATCAGAGACATCTGACCAGGCAGCTCCTCACACACCATAGGTATCAGAGACATCTGACCAGGCAGTTCCTCACACACCATAGGTATCAGAGACATCTGACCAGGCAGCTCCTCACACACCATAGGTATCAGAGACATCTGCCCAGGCAGCTCCTCACACACCATAGGTATCAGAGACATCTGCCCAGGCAGCTCCTCACACACCATAGGTATCAGAGACATCTGACCAGGCAGCTCCTCACACACCATAGGTATGGACATCTGGCCAGGCAGCTCCTCACACACCATAGGTATCAGAGACATCTGACCAGGCAGCTCCTCACACACCATAGGTATCAGAGACATCTGACCAGGCAGCTCCTCACACACCATAGGTATCAGAGACATCTGACCAGGCAGCTCCTCACACACCATGGGTATGGACATCTGGCCAGGCAGCTCCTCACACACCATGGGTATGGACATCTGGCCAGGCAGCTCCTCACACACCATAGGTATCAGAGACATCTGGCCAGGCAGCTCCTCACACACCAAAGGTATCAGAGACATCTGACCAGGCAGCTCCTCACACCATAGGTATCAGAGACATCTGACCAGGCAGCTCCTCACACCATAGGTATCAGAGACATCTGACCAGGCAGCTCCTCACACCATAGGTATCAGAGACATCTGACCAGGCAGCTCCTCACACCATAGGTATCAGAGACATCTGACCAGGCAGATCCTCACACCATAGGTATCAGAGACATCTGACCAGGCAGCTCCTCTCACACCATAGGTATCAGAGATGCCTCGCCCACCCCAGGGCTATGGGACACCCGGTGCCGGGCCGGACTAGTCCGGTGGTAGTCAGTGGTGGCTGGGCCTGGCTCCGTGGCCCTGGTGGGTGTCAGTAGAATATGTGGCTTGGTGAATAAAGTTTGTGTTCGTGACGCCACCTGTGGTCTGCGGCTATTAAGCCGCCGCTGCGGTGTGAGGCCTCCGGGGGATGATATGGCAGCAATGGTGGTACTGCTCCCCACAGGTGGAGCAATGCCCCGGGGCACAGTTGGTGCTTGTGAGTGTCTATGCAGATGAAATAACAGAGGCAACTTCAAGGGTACAGTTTCAAGTTCTTTACTCACAATACAATTTTTGTCACAGTCCTGCAGGGACCCTTAGACTGCTGGGACCACTGTCAGGGACCTCCGCCGTTTCTGGGTGATTCTGAGAGTAAAAGCCGGTACCCTTCTCTTAAGTGCCTCTGCCTTCAGCTGTCTTCCTTAGCCTTGCCTTGGTAGGTTGAACCTGGCTTGGCCTCCACAACAGCCTCCAGGCTGGGGAGTCACCTGTCGGCTGATTATCCCTTTTCTGGGGGTACTGCTGTGGGCTGTGGCCCGGGGAGTTTACAACATTCCCTGGGCCTCGGTTTTTACTGTTTGGAGATGATTTTGCACTCCTCCGGTTTCTAGGGACCGTCCCCTGCTGCAGCTTGATCCCTCCACCGATGTTCCTGTGGAACAGGCCACCGCAGCTCTACAGCTACCCGTGGCCCTGGGATCCCTTCTGTTCTCTGCTTGGTGTCACCTGGACCCTCTGAGTCCCAGGGTCTTCACCTGGAAGCGTCTCTTTCTTTCTTTCAGCCCCTGTCTGACTTGGAGCTCTGTTTCTACTTCTCCTCCTTGCCTGCCTCCTGCAGACCTCTTCCTCCTTCCCCACTCTCTCTCAGACTTCTGTTGCTTTCTCTGTGCGGACACTCTGAGCTCACAGAGCTCCTTTCTCTTTCACAGCTACATGCTGTCTCCTCACTCTCTGAGGTAAACTAACTAAACTTGACCTTCCTCTCTGTGTCTGCTCTCAGATGGCTCCTCCCACCTCCCCAATTGCCCTGTTCTACCCTATAGGAGCAGGGATGGGTCTTACGACCCCTCCCAGCATGCAGCATGGGAGGGTTGTTTGCCACTTTCCCTGGTCCCAGTGTGTTCCTAGCAATGGGTGTAGTGTGGATTTACCAGGGGACCGGAGTTCACTCCCTTCCTCACCCAGAATGGGGCATCACACCGCTGGATGGGGTGCAATGACCTGTGGCGACGGAAGTCTCAGGGGCGCCACAGAGACATCTGACCAGGCAGCTCCTCACACACCATAGGTATCAGAGACATCTGACCAGGCAGCTCCTCACACACCATAGGTATCCGAGACATCTGACCAGGCAGCTCCTCACACACCATAGGTATCAGAGACATCTGACCAGGCAGTTCCTCACACACCATAGGTATCAGAAACATCTGAGCAGGCAGCTCCTCACACACCATAGGTATCAGAGACATCTGAGCAGGCAGCTCCTCACACACCATAGGCATCAGAGACATCTGACCAGGCAGCTCCTCACACACCATAGGTATCAGAGACATATGACCAGGCAGCTCCTCACACACCATAGGTATCAGAGACATCTGACCAGGCAGCTCCTCACACACCATAGGTATCAGAGACATCTGACCAGGCAGCTCCTCACACCATAGGTATCAGAGACATCTGACCAGGCAGCTCCTCACACACCATAGGTATCAGAGACATCTGAGCAGGCAGCTCCTCACACACCATAGGTATCCGAGACATCTGACCAGGCAGCTCCTCACACACCATAGGTATCAGAGACATCTGACCAGGCAGTTCCTCACACACCATAGGTATCAGAAACATCTGCCCAGGCAGCTCCTCACACACCATAGGTATCAGAGACATCTGCCCAGGCAGCTCCTCACACACCATAGGTATCAGAGACATCTGACCAGGCAGCTCCTCACACACCATAGGTATCAGAGACATCTGACCAGGCAGCTCCTCACACCATAGGTATCAGAGACATCTGACCAGGCAGCTCCTCACACACCATAGGTATCAGAGACATCTGAGCAGGCAGCTCCTCACACACCATAGGTATCAGAGACATCTGACCAGGGAGCGCCTCACACACCATAGGTATCAGAGACATCTGAGCAGGCAGCTCCTCACACACCATAGGTATCAGAGACATCTGAGCAGGCAGCTCCTCACACACCATAGGTATCAGAGACATCTGACCAGGCAGCTCCTCACACACCATAGGTATCAGAGACATCTGCCCAGGCAGCTCCTCACACACCATAGGTATCAGAGACATCTGCCCAGGCAGCTCCTCACACACCATAGGTATCAGAGACATCTGACCAGGCAGCTCCTCACACACCATAGGTATCAGAGACATCTGACCAGGCAGCTCCTCACACCATAGGTATCAGAGACATCTGAGCAGGCAGCTCCTCACACACCATAGGTATCAGAGACATCTGACCAGGCAGCTCCTCACACACCATAGGTATCAGAGACATCTGAGCAGGCAGCTCCTCACACACCATAGGTATCAGAGACATCTGAGCAGGCAGCTCCTCACACACCATAGGTATCAGAGACATCTGACCAGGCAGCTCCTCACACACCATAGGTATCAGAGACATCTGACCAGGCAGCTCCTCACACCATAGGTATCAGAGACATCTGACCAGGCAGATCCTCACACACCATAGGTATCAGAGACATCTGACCAGGCAGCTCCTCACACACCATAGGTATCAGAGACATCTGACCAGGCAGCTCCTCACACCATAGGTATCAGAGACATCTGACCAGGCAGCTCCTCACACACCATAGGTATCAGAGACATCTGACCAGGCAGCTCCTCACACACCATAGGCATCAGAGACATCTGCCCAGGCAGCTCCTCACACACCATAGGTATCAGAGACATCTGCCCAGGCAGCTCCTCACACACCATAGGTATCAGAGACATCTGACCAGGCAGCTCCTCACACACCATAGGTATCAGAAACATCTGACCAGGGAGCGCCTCACACACCATAGGTATCAGAGACATCTGAGCAGGCAGCTCCTCACACCATAGGTATCAGAGACATCTGACCAGGCAGCTCCTCACACCATAGGTATCAGAGACATCTGACCAGGCAGCTCCTCACACACCATAGGTATCAGAGACATCTGACCAGGCCGATCCTCACACACCATAGGTATCAGAGACATCTGACCAGGCAGCTCCTCACACACCATAGGCATCAGAGACATCTGACCAGGCAGCTCCTCACACACCATAGGTATCAGAGACATCTGACCAGGCAGCTCCTCACACCATAGGTATCAGAGACATCTGACCAGGCAGCTCCTCACACACCATAGGTATCAGAGACATCTGACCAGGCAGCTCCTCACACACCATAGGTATCAGAGACATCTGACCAGGCAGATCCTCACACACCATAGGTATCAGAGACATCTGACCAGGCAGCTCCTCACATCATAGGTATCGGAGACATCTGACCAGGCAGCTCCTCACACACCATAGGTATCAGAGACATCTGAGCAGGCAGCTCCTCACACGCCATAGGTATCAGAGACATCTGACCAGGCAGCTCCTCACACACCATAGGTATCAGAGACATCTGAGCAGGCAGCTCCTCACACACCATAGGTATCAGAGACATCTGCCCAGGCAGCTCCTCACACACCATAGGTATCAGAGACATCTGAGCAGGAAGCTCCTCACACACCATAGGTATCAGAGACATCTGACCAGGCAGCGCCTCACACACCATAGGTATCAGAGACATCTGCCCAGGCAGCTCCTCACACACCATAGGTATCAGAGACATCTGAGCAGGCAGCTCCTCACACACCATAGGTATCAGAGACATCTGACCAGGCAGCTCCTCACACACCATAGGTATCAGAGACATCTGCCCAGGCAGCTCCTCACACACCATAGGTATCAGAGACATCTGACCAGGCAGCTCCTCACACACCATAGGTATCAGAGACATCTGCCCAGGAAGCTCCTCACACACCATAGGTATCAGAGACATCTGACCAGGCAGCGCCTCACACACCATAGGTATCAGAGACATCTGAGCAGGCAGCTCCTCACACACCATAGGTATCAGAGACATCTGCCCAGGCAGCTCCTCACACACCATAGGTATCAGAGACATCTGCCCAGGCAGCTCCTCACACACCATAGGTATCAGAGACATCTGACCAGGCAGCTCCTCACACCATAGGTATCAGAGACATCTGACCAGGCAGCTCCTCACACACCATAGGTATCAGAGCCATCTGACCAGGCAGCTCCTCACACACCATAGGTATCAGAGACATCTGACCAGGCAGCTCCTCACACACCATAGGTATCAGAGACATCTGACCAGGCAGCTCCTCACACACCATAGGTATCAGAGACATCTGAGCAGGCAGCTCCTCACACACCATAGGTATCAGAGACATCTGACCAGGCAGCTCCTCACACACCATAGGTATCAGAGCCATCTGAGCAGGCAGCTCCTCACACACCATAGGTATCAGAGACATCTGCCCAGGCAGCTCCTCACACACCATAGGTATCAGAGACATCTGCCCAGGCAGCTCCTCACACACCATAGGTATCAGAGACATCTGCCCAGGCAGCTCCTCACACACCATAGGTATCAGAGACATCTGACCAGGCAGCTCCTCACACCATAGGTATCAGAGACATCTGACCAGGCAGCTCCTCACACACCATAGGTATCAGAGACATCTGACCAGGCAGCTCCTCACACACCATAGGTATCAGAGACATCTGACCAGGCAGCTCCTCACACACCATAGGTATCAGAGACATCTGCCCAGGCAGCTGCTCACATACCATAGGTATCAGAGACATCTGACCAGGCAGCTCCTCACACACCATAGGTATCAGAGACATCTGACCAGGCAGCTCCTCACACACCATAGGTATCAGAGACATCTGCCCAGGCAGCTCCTCACACACCATAGGTATCAGAGACATCTGCCCAGGCAGCTCCTCACACACCATAGGTATCAGAGCCGGTGTTAGGCATCTCTCACAAAGTGCTCGGTTCTGAGACCGTCATTGTCATTTTACTTTAGAGCAATGCAGAAACACTGAACATAAAATATAAGATAACTCAGGTTTTCCAGTTTATTCACTAATCCAACAAAGCTACAGCTTAAAGGGTAAAAAGCCAAAAATGTAATAAAATGTCCCCATCACATAATGTAAATAGTTGCCCATCTTATTACTTGTCTAGACAGGCTGAAATCTGCAAACACACAGAGGAGATGTATCATCAGCACAGATAGGAGAGGACGGCTGTGACAGGAGAAGAAACCACCAAACCAGTCCATAACGATACATTATTCCATGTCTATTCAATTTGCACAGGTCACTATCAAAAGACGGAGGAAGGTGACTCCGTGGGCTGAATACTAATGCAAGACAGGAAGATGGTCCTACAAAGTGCTGACTCTGGGGGCTGAATTCTAATGCAAGACAGAAAGATGGTGCTACAAAGTGCTGACACTGGGGGCTGAATACAAATGCAAGACAGGAAGATGGTGCTACAAAGTGCTGACTCTGGGGGCTGAATACAAATGCAAGACAGAAAGATGGTCCTACAAAGTGCTGACACTGGGGGCTGAATACAAATGCAAGACAGAAAGATGGTCCTACAAAGTGCTGACACTGGGGGCTGAATACAAATGCAAGACAGAAAGATGGTCCTACAAAGTGCTGACACTGGGGGCTGAATACAAATGCAAGACAGAAAGATGGTCCTACAAAGTGCTGACTCTGGGGGCTGAATACAAATGCAAGACAGAAAGATGGTCCTACAAAGTGCTGACTGGGGGCTGAATACAAATGCAAGACAGAAAGATGGTCCTACAAAGTGCTGACACTGGGGGCTGAATACAAATGCAAGACAGAAAGATGGTCCTACAAAGTGCTGACTCTGGGGGCTGAATACAAATGCAAGACAGAAAGATGGTCCTACAAAGTGCTGACACTGGGGGCTGAATACAAATGCAAGACAGAGAAAGTTGGTCCTACAAAGTGCTGACTCTGGGGGTTGAATACAAATGCACCTCACAATTTTCAGATTTATTTTTGGAAAATATTTAGAAACCAGGAATGATTTCATTTACACGTCCCAGAGACTTGTATTTAGTGTTGGTATCACAGAAAATCCAAATAACATGTATTTGAGTTTGTGAGTGTAGCGTAATAAAAAGTGGGAAAGTTTACAGGGTATGAACACTTTTTCAAAGCACTGCATAAGCCCACTGTCACTTTACAGAAAACCTCGGGGGTGGGTCCTTGAGTCTAAAATACACCCGTGGAATTCCCTTTTAATGTGGTGGAAAACTCCTTTAATTTTATTAATGTTTTGGAGAAGGGAGCAGACGCTGTTGAACTTGAGATTTGGGGGGTGCACAGGGCCATCCTAGTTATAAGCCCAGGTCTGCCGCTATTGGCACTGCACCACTATCCGTGCTGAGTGGAGCCGGAGTGCACGCTCAGCCTCAGCTGTACTCCACAGGTGATGAATCAGCGGGGGCTGGGCATGCCCACCTCTGCAAGGAAAGCTCCATCCTCAGAGATCAGGATTTCTGGGGTCTCAGCAGCCACATCCACTATGGATAGGGGATATGTTTGGGGGAATGATCCGTCAGAGAGGAGATTTCTCTTCTTCACACACAATACTCATGTCTTTGCTCCTGTCTGGAGTATAACTGTAGGAGGTGGTCAGTAGACCGTCACTCCTGTAGGAGACCCCCACTCCTGCTAAGTGTTGTATTAAAGTGTAGCTATGCGTGCCATACATGTATTATAGTTCTATGCATAGGAATATACAGAAGCTTTGTCAGTGGCAGGAAGATATTCAGAGGGGGATACTTTTGGTAACTATGGGAACAGTGCCCCCTGTTGCAGGTGTGAGTTGGACTGGCCGACGCCTCCCCTCCTGTGGACTGTGTGTGGTTTAACCTGGACAGAAAAAGTGCGGGAAAGTGTCTGTGAGGAGAGACTGAGGGAGGCAGGTGGTTGCCTGAGGAGAAATCCCAGAGTATTGCGCAGTCGGTGCCCGCCCCAGGAGAAGACGTCGTCAGGATGAGCCCAGCTATTCTGTGACCTGAGAGAAGAAAAGCTGCCTCTGCTCAGCTCCAGAGAAGTGCGCACCAATGGACTTCATACCCCGAGAGAGGACCGCTTCCCCAGACGGTGCGCACTGGTTACGGTTTAGCGCAGGCCTCTGCAGTTACAGTGCGGTGTCCGCCCAGTCCCATTAGGCTAGTTTCACACTTGCGTTCAGCGGAGTCCGTCCCTATGGAGAATAGCGCAGTCCGTTAACGCACTGCGCTATTCTCCATAGACTTGTATGGACGACGCACTGTAACGCAAGTGTCAGCGTTGCATCCGCCAGACGACGCAGCGTCGTTATTTTGACACTGCGTCGGACAGAAGGAATGCAGCATGTAACTTTTTTTGAGCAGCGGAATCCTTTGGATTCCACTGCGCATGCTCTCTCTGGCTCCCTCCACCCGTAACCAGGGTACACATCGGGTAACCAAGGAACCCTGGATACGTGTGGTGGGAGCCCGACACTTCCCCGCTCGGCTCCGCCCCCTCCCGCACTCCGTATGTATACACACACGCACACAATCGCGCGCACACACACACACTCACACTCACTCACCTGTCCCCCAGCGATGCAGTCACCGCGGCACTGACGTCCTCAGCCATGGCCCTGCTCGGCTCCACCCACTTCGCACTCCGCCCCCCGCTCGTGCCCCCCGCACACATTGTTGGCGACCGAACGATCAGCTGATCACCCGGCGGCCGGCTACTGTGAGTGATCGGCTGATCACCCGGTGGCCGGCTACTGTGAGTGATCGGCCGGCTACTGTGAGTGATCGGCTGATCACCCGGTGGCCGGCTACTGTGAGTGATCGGCCGGCTACTGTGAGTGATCGGCTGATCACCCGGCGGCCGGCTACTGTGAATGATCGGCTGATCACCCGGCGGCCGGCTACTGTGAGTGATTGGCTGATCACCCGGCGGTCGGCTACTGTGAGCGATCAGCTGATCACCCGGCGGCCGGCTACTGTGACAGATCGGCTGATCACCCAGCGGCCGGCTACTGTGAGTGATCGGCCGGCTACTGTGAGTGATCGGCCGGCTACTGTGAGTGATCAGCTGATCACCCGGCGGCCGGCTACTGTGAGTGATCGGCCGGCTACTGTGAGTGATCGGCCGGCTACTGTGAGTGATCAGCTGATCACCCGGCGGCCGGCTACTGTGGCTGATCACCTGGCGGCCGGCTACTGTGAGTGATCAGCTGATCACCCGGCGGCCGGCTACTGTGAGTGATCAGCTGATCACCCGGCGGCCGGCTACTGTGAGTGATCGGCTGATCACCCGGTGGCCGGCTACTGTGACTGATCGGCTGATCACCCAGCGACAGGCTACTGTGAGTGATCGGCTGATCACCCAGCGACCGGCTACTGTGACTGATCGGCTGATCACCCAGCGACCGGCTACTGTGACTGATCGGCTGATCACCCAGCGACCGGCTACTGTGACTGATCGGCTGATCACCCAGCGGCCGGCTACTGTGAGTGATCGGCTGATCACCCAGCGGCCGGCTACTGTGAGTGATCGGCTGATCGGCCGGCTACTGTGAGTGATCGGCTGATCACCCAGCGGCCGGCTACTGTGAGTGATCGGCCGGCTACTGTGAGTGATCGGCTGATCGGCCGGCTACTGTGACTGATCGGCTGATCACCCAGCGGCCGGCTACTGTGAGTGATCGGCTGATCGGCCGGCTACTGTGAGTGATCGGCTGATCACCCGGCGGCTGGCTACTGTGAGTGAGCGGCTGATCACCCGGCGGCTGGCTACTGTGAGTGAGCGGCTGATCACCCGGCGGCGGAGTACTGTTAGTGATCAGCTGATCGTTCACAGTAGTCTGCCGACGGTAAAACTGTAAAAAAAAACCAAAATGAATTGCGTTGTTTTGCAGCATCCGTTGCATCCGTTGTGCCACTATATGCAACACATCCGTTGCATCCGTCACACAACGCAATGCAACGGATGCCGTTCAACGCAAGTGTGAAACTAGCCTTAGTGGACGCCGCTTAGGTTAGCGCATAGAGAAGGAAAGTATAAGTAAATATTGCCTGCAGTTGTTATTCATTGTGTTAGTTGAAGCAACAGTTGTAGTTCGCTCCCGCTAGATAGCTCAATTGTGTATATTTCCTGTCCTAAAATACCCTTTCCCTGCTGCCCAGCAGCCGTATGTGGATCTCCCCGCAATAATATACCCTGTTTTGTCTGTAGACTCATCTGGCACCGTACCTTACTCTGCACCGCAGTGGTCCCTCGGTCATCGCTTCATAACCACATGGCGGACCCCACATATTCAGACCTCTGTTCCTTATAGCTTGATTTTCCCAGTTGTGACGCTGATGGGATTGAACTCTTGCTGCTGGATTTCCTGACCAACCCCAGGACATATTGCTGGCACTCCCCTCAGGACACCCCATGATTGGTCTGAGGGTCCCGCTAAGCAGGAGGCATTGGTCAAAGTGGACCAGGTAAAGATACATGAAAGGGGCATCACAGTGACCCCAATGATCCTGAAGATCAGAATTCAGTGTAGGACACAGCAGGGCTGGCCGCTGGCACAGAATGGGGGTCGAAGGGGAGAATTGTGCAGCTTAACAATAATTGGGGATAATGCTGGAAATGTAAATGCTGCAGATAAGTCGTGACCTGAAGAAGTCATCATGACGGTCTGGTCCACATGGGAAAGACCAGAAAACTGATAGGACATCACTTGACAAGTGCACGGAGATATATATATATACACACCGCCATCACTAATAGGGTCCGCTGCTCTCGTGTCCACCACTAGATGGTTACGGTACTGTGGTCATACTGGTCTTGGGACGTGTATCGTGCCCAGTTCAGCATTATTGTCCTCTGAGGTGCCCACTATTAATGCTCGTGGTTATAAATATTCCTTCCCTGGTGGGGGCCACTAAGATGTGTTTGGCCCCTTGTTGAATCCATAGATTTGGCTTTGGTGCCTGAAGGAAAGTTGAGGCCCCGACTCTGCTCCTCATGGACCATCACAATGGAGGAGAAGTCATCTACAATGAAGGGTTATCCTTCTTTGGGCCAGTTATGGCATGTCCACAGATGGAGCTGAAAATATCCAATCGATGCAGGTTCCACCACTGGGGTCTGGATCTGTTTTGAGGAAGGTGATCCATCTTGAGAGCGGACAAGGGTCCCAGCAGTAGAACCTGGATCTGAGGATTTATAGTATCCTGCAGACCCTCACCATCAGGACTATACTGGAATTTCACCAGTTTGAATGGTTTCATGTCTTCTCCATCTTTTATACCTAAACTATAAAGCAATAGTCTTCCCTCAATGTATATAATGATCCCGTACATACAGCTGTGCCGGTGTATTGTGTAGCCTCCCCTCCATATGGTGGAGATATAAAACCGCCTTATCCTGGTTCTTGGCCGGCGCAGACGCTATCACTCATTGCCCAACAAGACCCAATTACTACGTGGCCCCCAGAGACGTGGGAGGGAAGTGAAACACATCAGACCATTGGTTCTCATTTTGGGAAGAGCTGGCAGCCGACAACTGGATCTTGTCCTACTTGTTGCAGTTGTGATTAAATCAATCTGTGGTGTCAGCGTTCTGTTCTCCATTTGTTAGTGTCTGCGTCCTGCCAGGTTTGGACGTTTCCAAGCTTCTCTGTAGGAATGATGCAGACTTTGCTCCGGAGAGAAGCCCCTGCTCCGATTCCAGATCTCCTCCTGTCCTTGATGAGGAAAGCGGCCGTCACTGTGATGAATGCCGAGCAGAAATAACTGGATTTCTTCATGTCGCCATCTCACCATCATTGTGAAACCACTGGGAAGGGTCACTTTGTCCTGTACTCTGTCTGGAAGATAATGGACGGCAGCGAGGGGCACGGGGCGCAGCGGTGGCTGATACTATGCAGCCAAAATATTACAAGACAGCAGCTTTTATTACTGAAAACACATTTACCTTCTATCCATCACCTAGAATGAAACAGGTTTTATCCTGCAGTCTCCATCCATTCATCAGTGCCCCCCGCTGCCCACGTATGTGTCACCCCCAAAAATACACAGATATCCATATACTGCAGTAAGGAGGCTGCACGCTCAACACAATCGTGCATCCATGTAACTGCAGGAGACTGTGCAGCAAATGTGCGCACAAAGATCAGGTAATATCAGTATGCAGCTGGAGAGTGGTCCCGAACCACTACTAGTGGGCCCCCAAAAATCACTACTAGCTGGCCCAAAAATCGCTACTAGTGGGTCCCAAAAAATCACTACTAATGGCCCCCAAAAATCACTACTAGTGGGCCTTAAAAATCACTACTAGTGGGCACAAAAAATCACTACTGGTGGGCCCCAAAAAATCACTATCACTAGTGGACTCCAAAAATCACTGTCACTAGTGGACCCCAAAAATCACTACTAGTGGTCCCCAAAAATCACTATTAGTGGGCCCCAAAAAATCACTACTAATAGATTCCAAAAAAACACTGTCACAAGTGCACCCCAAAACGCACTGCTACTAGTGAGCCCCAAAAAAATCACTACTAATGGGCGTCCAAAAAAACAGTTACTAGTGGGTCCCCCTAAAATCCCTGTCACTAATGGGCGCCAAATAATCACTGAGACTAGTGGGCCCCCAAAATCACTGCTGCTAGTTGGCCTCAATAAATCGCTGTCACTAATTGGCCCCAAAAAATCACTATCACTAGTTGGCCCCAAATAATCACTGTCACTAGTGGGCCCTTAATACTTCAGCCAAACACTGTAAGGTTTCATACTTTCTGTGGCTGAAAATTATTGTTGTAGTGATAGAAAGTGATGATGATGGCTGAGATCCCACCGATCGCTAATACCAAAGAGCAGAATTACGCTCCACTATCCCCCAATAAAGAAGACAACCTCAAGTCTGTGGAGCCGTCTTCTGTGTCGAAGGAGATCAGCCCGTCAGATTGCATCTTTGCTTCTCTACTTTGCTTTTGTTATTGGTGGGGTCTTCCCACTCAGTGATTGGTGGGGTCTTTGCACCCAGTGATTGGTGGGGTCTTCGCACCCAATGATTGGTGGAATCTTCACACCCAGTGATTGGTGGGGTCTTTGCACCCAATGATTGGTGGGGTCTTCGCACTCAGTGATTGGTGGGGTCTTTGCACCCAGTGATTGGTGGGGTCTTTGCACCCAGTGATTGGTGGGGTCTTTGCACCCAGTGATTGGTGGGGTCTTTGCACCCAGTGATTGTTGGGGTCTTCGCACCCAATGATTGGTGGAATCTTCACACCCAGTGATTGATGGGGTCTTTGTACCCAGTGATTGGTGGGGTCTTTGCACCCAATGATTGGTGGGGTCTTCGCACTCAGTGATTGGTGGGGTCTTTGCACCCAGTGATTGGTGGGGTCTTTGCACCCAGTGATTGGTGGGGTCTTTGCACCCAGTGATTGGTGGGGTCTTTGCACCCAGTGATTGGTGGGGTCTTGGAACCCAGTGATTGGTGGGGTCTTTGTACCAAATGATTGGTGGGGTCTTCGCACCCAATGATTGGTGGGGTCTTTGCACCCAGTGATTGGTGGGGTCTTTGCACCCAGTGATTGGTGGGGTCTTTGCACCCAGTGATTGGTGGGGTCTTGGAACCCAGTGATTGGTGGGGTCTTTGTACCAAATGATTGGTGGGGTCTTCGCACCCAATGATTGGTGGCGTCTTTTCACCCAGTGATTGGTGGGGTCTTCGTGTACCGCCCCAGCAGCGGTCGAACCACTCGGATCCAGATGTCACTGCCCGTGGCTCGAGGGTCTCCGGATCAGGGGCTAAGGGTCACACCCAGATGAAGAAGGGGGGTATTTACAGGGGAAGATATATAGTTCGTGACGCCACCCGTGGTATGCGGTAAAAGGGAGTGCTGCGCTGCCGTTGGGAGTACCCGGGGTGATGGAGTGGAGCAGCTAGATGACGTTACCCTCCACGGGTAGGGAAGGCCCCGGGACCCTGAATGGTGGTATGGGGTGCAGGGGGAGCGCAGGCTCGCTGGTTGCAGGGGTTAATCAGGCACTCACTCAGCAAGAAAAGACGCTGACAACGTAGTAAACCAAGTCTCTGGGTGCCGCTGCCCTCTTGGGGAGCTCGTCTGGGTCCTGTCCCCTGCAGTACTGCCTGGTGGTCTGTGGCCTGCCTCCTTGCACCGTATTTTAGAGTGTTCAGTTGGCCCGTCAGCTTGGAGCTTTCCGGGCCCCGCTGCCTGCTAAAGGTAGCAGAGTAGCTTGCTCTCAGGAGCTCACGCCTGGGATTTCAGTGGGCTGCTTTGCTTGGAAAGCCCTATCCCCCTCATTGCGCTAGTGCCCCCGATCTCTGAGCTTCGTGGGAACAGTCCATAGAGGCCCTGTCCTCCGCAGGTTAATTGCTGGATTGCTTGAAGCTTCTCCTTGACCTAGGGTCCATGTACCCCGATGTGCCTTCGGTCCCAGCCCTTCTATTGAACTATGGCTGCTGGCTATCCTCCAAGACTAGCCAAGCACCCAGTCCCAATCTCCCGCGACCGGGTCTCCGACTCCTCCTGGTCCAGACCACCGTCTGCGACCTAGTCTCCTCTTTCCCTGGGAGCTCCAACTCCCAGCTTCATCCGAGTTCCTCACTGCTCGAGGGCTACCACTGTTCTCTTTGCTCCCCTGGAGCTAACTGACTTGTCACCTCCCACCTCCCTGCCTGACCCCTAGGTGGGCAGCCTTATTCCAGCTTAGCAGCCCATTGGTCTGCCTGACAGGGTGGGGTGCGAGGTGTAACTAGGATTTGTGGATGCTGGTGGAGGCAGTACCGCAAGGTGGGGACCCAGAACCATGGGGGTTGAGCCCTTCACGGGGAGAGAAAGATTGTGCAGAACCAGGGCGTCACATTCGCACCCAGTGATTGGTGGGGTCTTTGCACCCAGTGATTGGTGGGGTCTTCACACGCAGATATTCTGACATGTCACCACAAGATATCAATGACAGTTAAATTTTACTGGAGCCGCTCATAGTGGAAATATAATGGGTCTGACAATGGGAAAGGTCAGTAACCAAGTACTCGCCGATCCGATTCTCTGCCATAGGTAACATTGTAAAGTCACGCAGCTTTTTGGCCCGAAGTCTTACACCCGTTATGGCTGCATTGATATGATTTATATGAAGACTGTAATAGTTAGGAAATTTTGGCCTTTGGAGCGACACTGTATTATTAGTATTATGGGAGATGGACCTTATTATCGGCACGGCCCAAAGGTTGCTTAATGTGCTGTAATTTTGTTTTAGCAACATAAGATAGTTCCTTAAAGGTTTGCAGATGTTTAAGAGGTAAAAACAATTCCAGCTTTGGAGTTGTTCCTTGTATCTGTAGAAAATATTAATACTTATCTATCAATAAACTGAACAAGTAAATGCACATTAAAGGGGTTTTCTGAGCTACACATAACACTCTACAATCCCTCTATGTGACTGCACATATGCTATAGTGGGAGAGTGTTTTTTAAAAGAATGTTTTTGTTTGTGTTTTTTCCTTTTAACTTTCTGGGTTAGTAAAGGGGGTGTCTGATAGACACCTTTCCATTACTAACCCCTATGCTTGATGCCGGCTGTTAATTCACAGCTGGCATCAGCCCCATAAACCACTACCCCGATTGCAACTGCACCAGGGCAATCAGGAAGAGCCAGGGCAAAGTGCCAGAATTAAAGCATCTAATGGATGCTCCACTTCTGGAGCGCCTGCGGGCTGCTATTTTTTGGCTGGGAAGGGACAAATAACCATGGACATCCCCAGCCTGATAATAATAGCCCCCAGCTGTCTGCTTTACCTGAGCTGGTTATCAAAAATAGGGGGGATCCCACACCATTTTTTTTATTTATTTATTATTTAGTATTCCATATACTAAATGCAGGTAACATTGGTTTTTACTAAAGAAAAGACAGTATGGAGACCTGAAAAGGACTTTTATTTAACCGTGCAGCAGCGGTATACAATTACTCCAATACCAATAAACCCTGCATATATGCTGCTCTAATCTAAGCTCTCCCTCCTACATCAACTCTCCATGAGCTGCTCCAGAGGACAGTGAGCCGAGCATTGCACCCCCGTGTCCTGTATAAGACCCAGGGCCGCGATGCAGCCAGCTAATCACAACCATTGCAGTAGCAATCTTTGCATGTTGATTGGCTGTCTAATAGCCACAAAACATGCCGGCGAGGACTTCAGCATATGGCGCTCCAGCCCCCGCGATACTCAGCAGAGTTACCAGTGTGCCCCATTGCCCCAGGGCTCGATCGACTATCTAGCAGTGCGCAGCACGCTACCTCATCACCAGCATTAATTCCTCCCATAAGTTTTCTTTCTTCTCATTTTTATAACAAATTATGTTTCACGTTTGGGGATGTGTTTCTCAAGTTCCATAATAGAACCTAAAAGAAAATGGCAGAAATAAATGTCAAATTTAGAGCATGCCACATAAAAATGCAACAGAAAATGATTCTACTTATTCCAAATATAAGATCAGTCCATGCAGTGCGTTCAAGAGAGCAAAAACTGCAAAAATTGTCTAAGCCACGGATAGCCAGATATTCAGGGCATATCCAGATATTCAGGGCATATCCAGATATTCAGGGCATATCCAGATATTCAGGGCATATCCAGATATTCAGGGCATATCCAGATATTCAGGGCATATCCAGATATTCAGGGGCTAGTCAGATATTCATGGGATAGCCAGATATTGAGGGGATAGCCAGACATTCAGGGCATATCCAAATATTCAAGGATAGTCAGATATTCAGGGGATAAACAGACATTCAGGGGATAGCCAGATATTCAGGGAATAGCCAGATATTCAGGGAATAGCCAGATATTCAGGGCATATCCAGATATTCAGGGCATATCCAGATATTCAGGGCATATCCAGATATTCAGGGGATAGTCAGATATTCAGGGGATAGTCAGATATTCAGGGGATAGTCAGATATTCAGGGGATAGTCAGATATTCAGGGGATAGTCAGATATTCAGGGGATAGTCAGAAATTCAGGGGATAGTCAGAAATTCAGGGGATAGCCAGATATTGAGGGGAAAGCCAGATATTGCGGGGATAGCCAGATATTCAGGGCATATCCAAATATTCAGGGAAAGTCAGATATTCAGGGGATAGCCAGATATTGAGGGGATAGCCAGATATTGAGGGGATAGCCAGATATTGAGGGGATAGCCAGATATTGAGGGGATAGCCAGATATTGAGGGGATAGCCAGATATTGAGGGGATAGCCAAATGTTCAGGACATATCCAGATGTTCAGGGGATAGCCAGATATTGAGGGGATAGCCAGATATTGAGGGGATAGCCAGATATTGAGGGGATAGCCAGATATTGAGGGGATAGCCAGATATTCATGGGATAGCCAGATATTCATGGGATAGCCAGATATTCAGGGGATAGTCAGATATTGAGGGGATAGCCAGATATTGAGGGGATAGCCAGATATTGAGGGGATAGCCAGATATTTAGGGCATATCCAGATATTCAGGGGATAGTTAGATATTCAGGGGGTAGCCAGATATTGAGGGGATAGCCAAATATTCAGGGCATATCCAAATATTCAGGGATAGTCAGATATTCAGGGGATAGCCAGATATTGAGGGGATAGCCAGATATTGAGGGGATAGCCAGATATTGAGGGGATAGCCAGATATTGAGGGGATAGCCAGATATTGAGGGGATAGCCAGATATTCATGGGATAGCCAGATATTCATGGGATAGCCAGATATTGAGGGGATAGCCAGATGTTCAGGGCATATCCAGATATTCAGGGGATAGTCAGATATTCAGGGGATAGTCAGATATTCAGATATTCAGGGGATAGTCAGATATTCAGGGGATAGCCAGATATTCAGGGAAAAGCCAGATATTCAGGGGATAGCCAGATATTGAGGGGAAAGCCAGATATTGAGGGGATAGCCAGATATTCAGGGCATATCCAAATATTCAGGGATAGTCAGATATTCAGGGGATAGCCAGATATTGAGGGGATAGCCAGATATTGAGGGGATAGCCAGATATTGAGGGGATAGCCAGATATTTAGGGCATATCCAGATATTCAGGGGATAGTTAGATATTCAGGGGGTAGCCAGATATTGAGGGGGGATAGCCAGATATTCAGGGGATAGCCAGATATTCAGGGGATAGCCAGATATTCAGGGGGGATAGCCAGATATTCAGGGGATAGCCAGATATTCATGGGATAGCCAGATATTCATGGGATAGGCAGATATTGAGGGGATAGCCAGATGTTCAGGGCATATCCAGATATTCAGGGGATAGTCAGATATTCAGGGGATAGTCAGATATTCAGGGGATAGCCAGATATTCAGGGGATAGCCAGATATTCAGGGGATAGCCAGATATTCAGGGGATAGCCAGATATTCAGGGGATAGCCAGATATTCAGGGGATAGCCAGATATTCAGGGGATAGCCAGATATTCAGGGGATAGCCAGATATTGAGGGGATAGCCAGATATTCAGGGCATATCCAGATATTCAGGGCATATCCAGATATTCAGGGGATAGTCAGATATTCAGGGGGTAGCCAGATATTGAGGGGATAGCCAGATATTCAGGGCATATCCAAATATTCAGGGATAGTCAGATGTTCAGGGGATAGCCAGATATTGAGGGGATAGCCAGATATTGAGGGAATAGCCAGATATTGAGGGGATAGCCAGATATTCAGGGGATAGTCAGATATTGAGGGCATATCCAGATATTCAGGGCATATCCAGATATTCAGGGGATAGCCAGATATTCAGGGGATAGCCAGATATTGAGGGGATAGCCAGATATTGAGGGGATAGCCAGATGTTCAGGGCATAGCCAGATATTCAGGGGATAGCCAGATATTCAGGGGATAGCCAGATATTGAGGGGATAGCCAGATGTTCAGGGCATATCCAGATGTTCAGGGCATATCCAGATATTCAGGGGATAGCCAGATATTGAGGGGAAAGCCAGATATTGAGGGGATAGTCAGATATTGAGGGGATAGCCAGATATTGAGGGGAAAGCCAGATATTGAGGGGAAAGCCAGATATTGAGGGGATAGCCAGATATTCAGAGCATATCCAGATATTCAGGGCATATCCAAATATTCAGGGATAGTCAGATATTCAGGGGATAGCCAGATATTGAGGGGATAGCCAGATATTGAGGGGATAGCCAGATATTTAGGGCATATCCAGATATTCAGGGGATAGTTAGATATTCAGGGGGTAGCCAGATATTGAGGGGGGATAGCCAGATATTCAGGGGATAGCCAGATATTCAGGGGATAGCCAGATATTCAGGGGGGATAGCCAGATATTCAGGGGATAGCCAGATATTCATGGGATAGCCAGATATTCATGGGATAGGCAGATATTGAGGGGATAGCCAGATGTTCAGGGCATATCCAGATATTCAGGGGATAGTCAGATATTCAGGGGATAGTCAGATATTCAGGGGATAGCCAGATATTCAGGGGATAGCCAGATATTCTGGGGATAGCCAGATATTCAGGGGATAGCCAGATATTCAGGGGATAGCCAGATATTCAGGGGATAGCCAGATATTCAGGGGATAGCCAGATATTCAGGGGATAGCCAGATATTGAGGGGATAGCCAGATATTCAGGGCATATCCAGATATTCAGGGCATATCCAGATATTCAGGGGATAGTCAGATATTCAGGGGGTAGCCAGATATTGAGGGGATAGCCAGATATTCAGGGCATATCCAAATATTCAGGGATAGTCAGATGTTCAGGGGATAGCCAGATATTGAGGGGATAGCCAGATATTGAGGGAATAGCCAGATATTGAGGGGATAGCCAGATATTCAGGGGATAGTCAGATATTGAGGGCATATCCAGATATTCAGGGCATATCCAGATATTCAGGGGATAGCCAGATATTCAGGGGATAGCCAGATATTCAGGGGATAGCCAGATATTCAGGGGATAGCCAGATATTGAGGGGATAGCCAGATATTGAGGGGATAGCCAGATGTTCAGGGCATATCCAGATATTCAGGGGATAGCCAGATATTCAGGGGATAGCCAGATATTCAGGGGATAGCCAGATATTGAGGGGATAGCCAGATGTTCAGGGCATATCCAGATGTTCAGGGCATATCCAGATATTCAGGGGATAGCCAGATATTGAGGGGAAAGCCAGATATTGAGGGGATAGTCAGATATTGAGGGGATAGCCAGATATTGAGGGGAAAGCCAGATATTGAGGGGAAAGCCAGATATTGAGGGGATAGCCAGATATTCAGAGCATATCCAGATATTCAGGGGATAGTCAGATATTCAGGGGATAGTCAGATATTCAGGGGGTAGCCAGATATTCAGGGGGTAGCCAGATATTCAGGGGATAGCCAGATGTTCAGGGGGTAGCCAGATGTTCAGGGGATAGCCAGATGTTCAGGGGATAGCCAGATGTTCAGGGGATAGCCAGATGTTCAGGGGATAGTCAGATACAGTGGGTACGGAAAGTATTCAGACCCCTTTACATTTTTACTTCTTTCTTTCATTGCAGCCATTTGGTATTTTTTTCTCATTAATGTACATTCTGCCCCATCCCCATCTTGACAGAAAAAAACCCAGAAATGTAGACATTTTTGCCAATTTTTAAAAAAAGAAAAACTATAATATCACATAGACATACGTATTCAGCCCCTTTGCTCAGTATATCACATGGTGATAAGTATTCAGCCCCTTTGCTCCGTATTGAGTAGAGGCTCCCTCCCTTTTGAGCTAGTACAGCCAGGAGTCTTCTTGGGATCCTGTATTTGGGGATCCTGGGCCATTTTTCCTTGCAGATCCTCTCCAGTTCCGTCAGGTTAGATGGTGAACGTTGGTGGACGCCATTTTCAGGTCTCTCCAGAGATGCTCAATTGGGTTTAGGTCAGGGCTCTAGCTGGGCCGGTCAAGAATGGTCACAGAGTTGTTCTGAAGCCGCTCCTTTGTTATTTTAGCTGTGTGCTTAGGGTCATTGTCTTGTTGGAAGGTGAACCTTTGGCCAAGTCTGAGGTCTAGAGCCTCTGGAGGAGGTTTTCTTCCAGAATATCTCTGTACTTGGCCGCATTCATCTTTCCCTCAATTGTAACCAGTCGTCCTGTCCCTGCCCCCATAACATGATGCTGCCTCCACCATGCCTCACTGTGGGGATTGTATTGGGCAGGTGATGAGCAGTGCTGGTTTTCTCCACACATACCGCTTAGAATTATCACCAAAATGTTCTATCTTTGTCTCATCAGACCAGAGAAACTTATTTCTCATAGTCAGGGAGTCCTTGATGTGTTTTTTTGAAAACTCTATGTGTCTTTCATATGTCTTGCACTGAGGAGAGGCTTTGGTTGGGCCACTCTGCCATAAAGGCCCGACTGGTGGAGGCTGCAGTGATAGGTGACTTTGTGGAACTTTCTCCCATCTCCCTACTGCATCTCTGGAGCTCAGCCGCAGTGATCTTGGGGTTCTTCTTTACTTCTCACCAAGGCTCTTCTCCCATGATTGCTCAGTTTGGCTGAACGGCCAGGTCTAGGAAGAGTTCTGGTGGTCCCAAACTTCTTCCATTTAAGGATTATAGAGGCCACTGTGCTCTTAGGAACCTTGAGTACTGCAGAAATTCTTTTGTAACCTTGGCCAGATCTGTGCCTTGTCACAATTCTGTCTCTGAGCTCCTTGGGCCGTTCCTTTGACCTCATGATTAGTGTTGGCGGACCCGAAATATAAAAGTACGGATCTGCGCGGTTTCAGCGTTCTCGTTCTCTCTCTCTCTCTCTCTCGTCATCAACTGGCACTGGAAATACAGGGACCTGAACCAGCCGTCCGAGGGTCCGGAGTGAGAAGAGACTGTTAACTACAACCCACGGTGTGGCCTCCCTTATTACTCCATCATACATCCCCCAGGCTCAGCCCTGCCACCACAGCTGCCATCACCACCAGCCCTAGGGATAACCAACTCAGCAGTGGCGGTTTCACCATCTTAACCGCAACCCGCAGGAAGCGTCACTCAAATGACTTTAATCTCCCCTGTAAATACTCCCCATTAAAAAAAGCAACCAGGGCACGGGACCATTCAATGGCCACCAAAGTGACATTCCCCAGTTATACAACCCCTGGGACTGAGTACCCCATTCCCTGGGCGACACATGTACAGTATGTATTAGGCCTCTTTCACACGTCCGTCAAAATAACGCACGTTTTTCACGGACGTGTGAAAGGTGCGTATTGCCCTCCATGTGCCGTGTTTATGGCACACGCGTGTCCTCCGTGTGGTATCCGTGATAACACACGAAGAACAGGAACTTTCTGCTCACCTGTCCCTGGCGCTGCTGTCCGTGGTTCTTATCTACAGTCTCCAGTCCTGCCGACTCCCCGCTGCTGCTGCCTCCGGCCCGCAGTGAAGTGAATATGCAATGATCATAATGAGCGGGGGTCGGAAGCAAGTGACAGCAGCGGCAGAGACAGCATCGCTCGAGAAGGTGAGTATAGAAATATCTTTTAATTCACAGACACGTGTGTTTTCTCCGGTGCGTGTCACATGGATCACATCCGTGCGTTCCGTGTGCAGTCCATGTGACACCCGTGATGCCGGAGACAAACGGACATGTCTACGTGTGGAACACACGGGCACACGTATGCTTCACATGGACACACGGTCAATGCAAAACATGCATGTGAGCACAAACCCATTGATTTTAATGGGTCTACGTGTGCCTGTGACTCTGGCACGTGAGGATTCGGACCAAACACGTACTGGAGACACGGACGTGTGAAGGAGGCCTTACTCGGTGTTTGCAGATTTTGCCAGGTACCGGAGCCGGAGCAGAGACTTGTCCGGTGCGGCCCAGAAGGCTTTTCCAGTGTCACCGTAGATGATTGACAGCTCTCTCTGTAGGGAAACCAGAATGACAGATCAGAGGACGTGTCCGGCCTGCTTTCCATAATTCTGCACATTTTTTACAGCTGTCACTTGTATGATCCTAAATTCAGCCGCGCTCCTACAGCTGGATCTGCTCCATCGGGATTGTGCACATCGGTCACAACCTCTCTCACTTATATGAAGGAATCGCCAAGATGTCATCCTTCATTCTGGCACATTGTGATAAATGGATTTGTTAGAGAAGTCATACTTTCTTCTTGGCTGTTCTCATTGCTAAATTACAGATCAGAAGTTTGGCAGAAAAGTTCTGAAAATCAGGAACAAGCGGAGACATCAGATGTGATCAGTATCAATGTTCTATTTACATTCTGGACAGAGATCGTCCCCGGACATCGTACGGATCCTTGTTAATCTGTCTCCATGTAACGCACGACACGAGGCTGTGAAGGATCCAGCACCGTGATCCAGTGACGTCATCCAGCGTCGTGATCCAGTGACGTGATCCAGCGATGAGATCCAGAGAAGAGATACAGCAACTTGATCCAGTGATTACAGAACCTCAATGGAGCAGCACATTGTAAATGAGGGGATGATGGAGCAAAATTATAACAATCAAGAACTAGAAAACATCAGCAAAATCGCTCCGCCGACCATTTATATCCCAGTGTATTTGTATCTTATGTGTTTTCACCATCAGGACTGGATCTGATATCGGACTTCACGGTACGTCCATTATTAAATAGCTCCCCTCCATCTGGTAAGAATGCTGCATATTTCCCAATACGGAATACTGAGGATGGAGGAGACGGCCGGTCACCGATTACTGAAGACAGACGTAATGGGCATTTACTGAAAACTGAGGACTTATGAGACGGGCGTTCACCGATTACTGAGGATGGAGGAGACGGGCGGTCACCAGATACTGGGGATGGAGGAGATGGGGGTCACTGAATATTGAGGACGGAGGAGACGGGCACGGGCAGTCATCAGATACTAAGGGCGGAGGAAACAGCGGTCACCAGATACTGAGGATGGAGGAAACGGGGGTCACAGAATACTGAGGTTGGAGGAGACGGGCGGTTGTTCCGCCCCCGTGCCAGCAGCCGGGCTGCTCGGATCCGGATCCGCAGTGTGGCTCGAGGGATTCTACCGGACCCGGGGGTCGCAAGGACACTTCAAATAAAAGGGAACGTATTTGTACGGGATTTGCTGTAAACAGTCTGTGACGCCACCCACGGTGTGTGGTGAAGTGTGGCACCACCACTGCTGTTGTGGGGCACCCGGGGGCGATAGGATGGCAGCTGGATGTTAACCTCTCCGTGGGTAGGGATGGATGCCCCGGGGCCCAGTGTCTCTATGCTGAGGGTGGTGATTGGAGAGGCCGGCGCGCACGGTCAGACCGGGGATGTTAGCTTACTCACGATTGAATGAATCACACAAGTCCAATGGTAAACCAAGGTGCTGGTGGCCCGCCGCCGCGGCCGGGTGTATTCTGGTCCCACATCCGGGCTGATGGTCTGTGTCGCTTTCCTCTGCACTGTGTTTTTGGTGTGGTGGACTTCCCGATGTCAAACACGGGAGTCCGCTCTCGGTACTTTGGTTGGGAGCTGTGCCCGCTGACGCTAACCCTTGGGATCTACCGGGCCCTGGCGGATGCCCTATCCCCCGCAGTGGGTGGTTGTCTGCTTTTGGGACTTTGGTTGGGACAGGACCTATAATCCTGCCCTCAATTCGTTAATTAGCTAGGCCGTTGGTTCCGGTCCTGGCTTCAGGGTCCAAGTTCCCCCCTATGCACGGTTTCCGGGTCAGTTCTCCGGTGTCGGCACCGGCGGGCTCCTACCTCGGATCTCCGGCAGCCATCTTCCCGTCTCCTGACAGACATGGACCACCGTCTGCCACCTAGCCAGTACACCGGGGCTCCAACCCCGATGCCTTTCCTTTCTGTCTCAGCACTTCACTTTCTCCTCTCAACTGCTCCACTCCATTAGTCTGACACCTTTTTACTTGAACTATAACTTTCGACAACTCCTACTGAACTGAACTCTTTTTCCCGCCCCGGGTTCTCCAGATCCCTAGGTGGGCGTTCTCCATCCGCCTGGTCCCGCCCACTGGTGTGCCTTTCCTACCCTGGGGGGGGGACTAGGGTTTTGTTGGCTGAGTGTAATCCTGTATGGGAAGGTCTTATGCGGGGGCCTATTCTGTGTGGCTACCTGGCGGCGCCAGGGCGCCACACGGTCACCGAATACTGCGGACGGAGGACACGGGCAGTCACCAGATACTGAGGATGGAGGAGACGGGTGGTCACCGAATACTGAGGACGGAAGAGAATAAATAGGTAATTTTGATAGGTGACTCGGGTCACAAAGTGAAAATTTTCTGTGACTTTTTTGTGGACATGAGATCTACAAAAAAAACAAACAAAAAACAAAAAACAAAAAACAGTGACGTGTGAATAGCTCCATGGATTATAATGGCTACATCTTCAATTTGTGAAAAATGGAGGTCTGTATAAAGCCTAATGGTTTGTGTGGGGGATTAGAAAAATAAGTCCCCAATGCTTGATCTACACATGGAAGATGATTGCATCAATTCATAAATAGAATTATTGAAATCCCCTTAAAAATCCCCTACAAAATTAGGAAATTATCCGGCCCAAGGAGAATAAAGAGTGACTAAGGTTCACTTTCCTTCCTGAGCACGTGTGTCTGACAATTCCTGCCCGGCTGCGACACCCTGGTACATAATGTGCAGCCGCTCCCATGACTGTGAAAGACTTTATGAAGCGATGGCCCGGAGACCACCGCGGTGCAGGATACAACTACCGCACACAAGATGAAGCTGCAGAAACAAGAGAGCAGCTTATTTACAAGCAGGAGATGAGCGGTTATGTGAGTGATTAGGGGAATATTATGCAGAAACTTCACAGGCTTCACCTCCTAGCTAGGATGTGCCAAAAGCGCGTCGCCCCAATTATCAAAAACACAAGAATGTGTCCGGAATAAGCAAAGTAGATTAACAGCTACGCTACGCTACGACCTGGCTGGCCTTCGGGCCACGTAGATGCCGCACTCCGGCTACTGAGGCCTATGTTATGCACTACAGAGTAATGAACGTAATGATTTGCTGGAACAAAATAACAATTGAAATATTTTGCAACTCTGTGTCCTGGCTGCTTATCGCTGTCCCTTGTTGGGCTCGTCGCCTTCTCTGTTCATCGGCTCATCCCCTTCTCTGTTCTTCGGCTTGTCACTTTCTCTGCTCCCCTTGGCTTGTCACCTTCACTGCTCCTCGGCTTGTCACCTTCTATTCTCCTCGACTCATCACCTTCTCTGCTCCTTGGCTCTTTGCCTTTTTTGCTCCTTGGCTTGTCACCTTCTCTGCTCCTCCTTCTTGTTGCCTTCTCTGCTCCTCGGCTTGTCACCTTCTCTTATTGGCTCGTCGACTTCTCTGCACTCCGGCCCATCACCTTCTCTGCTTTTCAGTCCTTGGTTCACCACCTTCTCTGCTCCTCGGCTTGTCACTTTTTCTGCTCACCTTCTCTGCTCCTCGGCTTGTCACTTTTTCTGCTCACCTTCTCTGCTCCTCGGCTTGTCACTTTTTCTGCTCACCTTCTCTGCTCCTCGGCTTGTCACTTTTTCTGCTCACCTTCTCTGCTCCTCGGCTTGTCACTTTTTCTGCTCACCTTCTCTGCTGCTTGGCTTGTTGCCTTCTCTGCTCCTCAGCTCACCGTCTTCTCGGCTTATCGACGTCTCTGCTCCTCAGCTCATAGCCTTCTCTGCTCTTCAGTTTGTCACCTTCTCTGCTCCCCTTGGCTCTTCGCCTTCTCTGCTCCTCAGTTCCTCGCCTTCTCTGCTCCTCAGCTTGCAGTCTTCTCTGCTCCTCAGCTCATCGCATTCTCTGATCCTCGGCTTATCGCCTTCTCTGCTCCTTGGCTTGATGCCTTCTCTGCTCCCCTTGGCTTGTCTCCTTCTTTGCTCCTTGGCTCATTGCCTTCTTTGCTCCCTGACTTCTCCGATCCTTGGATCATTGCTTTCTGTGCTGCTCAGCTTGTCACCTTCTCTGCTCCCTGAGCCGATGTCTTCTCCGCTGTCTCTGCTCCTTGGGTGATCGCCTACTCTGCTACTCAGCTCATCACCTTCTCTGCTCCCCTTGGCTTGTCGCCTTCTCTGCTCCTCAGCTCATCGCCTTCTCTACTGCTCGGCTCATTGACTTCTCTGCTCCTCAGCACGTCACCTTCTCTGCTCCTCGGCTCATCACCTTCTAATAAATAATAATAATCTTTATTTCTATAGCGCCAACATATTCCGCAGCGCTTTACAATTCAGGAAGATCATATACAAACAAATAACAGTTATGGAAAATACAATATTTAGAGGAAAAAAAAATGACAACCCTGCTCGTGAGAGCTTACAATCTACAATGAGATATGGGGGGGCAAGGTACAAGTGCTTATTTACAATGACAATCCAGCCGTCTCACGGAAATGGGGGATAGATAATGGCTTCCTGGACCAGTTGGCCAGAGCCTTGAGATGCATTTGGGTGCCATGGAGTTTGATGTGGAGTTATGTTGTGAGAAGTTGTAGAGGGATTATGTGAATCGAATCTGATTAGGGAGTGTGATAGGCCGCCCTAAAAAGATGCGTCTTTAGGGTGCGTCTGAAGCTGAGTAAGTTGTGATTTGTCCTAACTTTTTGGGGTAGAGCGTTCCAGAGGGTTGGTGCAGCTCGGAAGAAGTCTTGGATCCGGGAGTGGGAGGTTCAAATTAGTGTGGATGTTAGTCGAAAGTCGTTTGCAGAGCGTAGAGAATGAGTGGGGTGATAGACAGAGAGGAGGGTGGAGATGTAGGGGGTGCCGCACTGTGGAGAGCTTTGTGGTGATAGACAGAGAGGAGGGTGGAGATGTAGGGGCTGCCGCACTGTGGATAGCTTTGTGGTGATAGACAGAGAGGAGGGTGGAGATGTAGGGGGTGCTGCACTGTGGAGAGCTTTGTGGTGATAGACAGAGAGGAGGGTGGAGATGTAGGGGGTGCTGCACTGTGGAGAGCTTTGTGGTGATAGACAGAGAGGAGGGTGGAGATGTAGGGGGTGCCGCACTGTGGAGAGCTTTGTGGTGATAGACAGAGAGGAGGGTGGAGATGTAGGGGGTGCTGCACTGTGGAGAGCTTTGTGGTGATAGACAGAGAGGAGGGTGGAGATGTAGGGGGTGCCGCACTGTGGAGAGCTTTGTGGTGATAGACAGAGAGGAGGGTGGAGATGTAGGGGGTGCTGCACTGTGGAGAGCTTTGTGGTGATAGACAGAGAGGAGGGTGGATATGTAGGGGGTGCCGCACTGTGGAGAGCTTTGTGGGTGAGAACAAGCAGTGTGAATTGGATCCTGTGATATATGGGCAGCCAGTGCAATGACTGGCACAGAGCAGAGGCATCCGAGTAGCGATTAGCCAGATAGGTGACCCTGGCTGCTGCATTAAGGATGGACTGTAGAGGAGAGAGTCTAGTTAGGGGGAGACCAATTAATAGAGAGTTACAGTAGTCAAGGTGAGAGTGGATCAGGGCCACGGTGAGGGTTTTTGTCGTTTCCATAGTGAGAAAGGGGTGGATTCTAGAGATGTTCTTGAGGTACAAGCGGCAGGAGCGAGCAAGAGATTGTATGTGGGAGGTGAAGGAGAAATCGGTGTCGAGTATAACCCCCAGACAGCGGCCTGCTGCCTAGGACTTATCGTTGTGCCACACACAGAGAGGGAGATGTCAGGATTAGGAAGGTTGGGAGATGGAGGGAAAAGAAGAAATTCAGTTTTGGAAAGGTTTAGTTTCAAATAAAGAGCAGACATGATATTGCAAACTGCAGTCAGGCAGTCACTGGTGTTCTGTAGTACAGCGGGGGTGAGCTCCGGGGATGCGGTGTATAGCGGTGTGTCATCAGCATAAAGATGGTACTGAAAGCCAAATCTGCTGATGGTCATTCCAATTGGGGCAGTGTAGAGGGAGAAATGAAGAGGGCCAAGGACTGAACCTTGAGGGACCCCAACAGTGAGAGGGAGAGGAGAAGATGTGGAGCCAGCAAATGATACGCTGAATGAGTGGCCAGAAAGATAGGAAGAGAACCAGGAGAGCACAGTGTCCTTTAGGCCGATAGAATGGCGCATAGAGAGAAGGAGATGGTGGTCAACAGTGTCGAAGGCGGCAGAAAGGTCAAGAAGAATAAGCAGAGAGTGGTCACCGTTACGTTTTGCTGTCTTCTCTACTCCTCAGCTCGTTGCCTTCTCTACTTCTAGGATTGTTGCCTTATCTGCTCCTTTTATGATCACCTTCTCTGCTCCTTGGCTTGTCACCTTCTCTGCTCCTCGGCTTGTCGCTTCTCTACTCCTCGGCTTCTCTGTTACTCTGACCGTCACCTTTTCTGCTCCTTGGCTTGTCACCTTTTCTGCTCCTTGGCTTGTCACCTTCTCTGCTCTTTGGCTTGTCACCTTTTCTGCTCCTTGGCTTGTCACCTTCTCTGCTCTTTGGCTTGTCACCTTCTCTGCTCCTTGGCTTGACACCTTCTTTGCTCGCCTTGGCTCTTCTCCTTCTCTGCTCCTCGGCTCATTGCCTTCTCTGCTCCTCGCCTTCTTTGCTCCCTGACCCATCACCTTCTCTGCTCCTCAGCTCATCACCTTCTCTGCTCCTTGGCTTGTCGCCTTGTCAGATTCTTGGCTCGTCGCCTTCTCTTTTCCTCAGTCCTCAGTTTATCACCTTCTCTGCTCCTCATCTTCAGTGCTCCTTGGCTCATCGCCTTCTCAGATCCTCGGCTTATTCACTTCTCTGCTACACAGCTCATCATCTTCTCTGCTCCTTGGCTCATCACCTTCTCTGTTCCTTTGCTTTTCTACTCACTGCCTTTTCTGCTCCTCAGTTTCTCTGCTGCTCGGATTGTCACCTTCTCTGCTCCTTGGCTCATCGTCTTCTCTGCCCTTTTTCTCTTCGCCTCCTCTGCTCCTTTGCTCGTTGCCTTCTTTTCTCCTTTTCTATTCACCTTCTCTGCTCCTTGGCTCGTCGCTTTCTCTGCTCCTCAGCTCATCATCTTCTCTGCTCCTTGGCTTATCACCTTCTCTGTTCCTTTTCTTTTCTACTCCTTGGCCGGTTGCCTCCTCTGCTCCTTGGCTTCTCTGCTCCTTAGATTGTCACCTTCTCTGCTCCTTGGCTTGTCGCCTTCTCTGCCCCTTTTCTCTTCCGCTCCTCTACTCCTTTGCTCATTGCCTTCTCTGCTCCTTATCTATTCACCTTCTCTGCTTCTTGGCTCGTCGCCTTCTCTGCTCCTTGGCTCATTGCCTTCTCTGCTCCTCGGCTCATTGCCTTCTCTGCTCCTCGGCTCATTGCCTTCTCTGCTCCTCGGCTCATTGCCTTCTCTGCTCCTTGGCTCGTCGCCTTCTCTGCTCCTCGGCTCATTGCCTTCTCTACTCCTCAGCTTGTCACCTTCTCTGTTCCTCGGGTTCTCTACTCCTCAGCTTGTCACCTTCTCTCTTCCTCGGCTTCTCTGCTCCTTGGCTCTTCACCCGCTCTGTTCCTCGGCTTCTCTGCTCCTTGGCTCTTCACCCGCTCTGTTCCTCGGCTTCTCTGCTCCTTGGCTCTTCACCCGCTCTGTTCCTCGGCTTCTCTCTTCCTCGGCTTCTCTGCTCCTTGGCTCTTCACCCGCTCTGTTCCTCGGCTTCTCTGTTCCTCGGCTTCTCTACTCCTCAGCTTGTCACCTTCTCTCTTCCTCGGCTTCTCTGCTCCTTGGCTCTTCACCCGCTCTGTTCCTCGGCTTCTCTGCTCCTTGGCTCTTCACCCGCTCTGTTCCTCGGCTTCTCTGCTCCTTGGCTCTTCACCCGCTCTGTTCCTCGGCTTCTCTGCTCCTTGGCTCTTCACCCGCTCTGTTCCTCGGCTTCTCTCTTCCTCGGCTTCTCTGCTCCTTGGCTCTTCACCCGCTCTGTTCCTCGGCTTCTCTGTTCCTCGGCTTCTCTACTCCTCAGCTTGTCACCTTCTCTCTTCCTCGGCTTCTCTGCTCCTTGGCTCTTCACCCGCTCTGTTCCTCGGCTTCTCTGCTCCTTGGCTCTTCACCCGCTCTGTTCCTCGGCTTCTCTGCTCCTTGGCTCTTCACCCGCTCTGTTCCTCGGCTTCTCTGCTCCTTGGCTCTTCACCCGCTCTGTTCCTCGGCTTCTCTCTTCCTCGGCTTCTCTGCTCCTTGGCTCTTCACCCGCTCTGTTCCTCGGCTTCTCTACTCCTCAGCTTGTCACCTTCTCTCTTCCTCGGCTTCTCTGCTCCTTGGCTCTTCACCCGCTCTGTTCCTCGGCTTCTCTGCTCCTTGGCTCTTCACCCGCTCTGTTCCTCGGCTTCTCTGCTCCTTGGCTCTTCACACGCTCTGTTCCTCGGCTTCTCTGCTCCTTGGCTTGTCACTTTCTCTGCTCCTTAGCTTGTTGCCTTCACTGCGCCTTGTCTCATCTCTGTTACTTGGCTAGTCATCTTCTCTACTCCTCGGCTCATCCTCTCATCTCTTCCAGTCACTTCTCATCGCTCTACCTCCACTGTCCACTTTTCGCACATTCATTATTAATAAGATTCTGAGTGTTTATATCAGATCCATCAGATGCTCATTTATTCCATAATTTAAGATTTCTTTTTTCAATAAAATTTAGCCAGTGCCATTGAATACATTTTTTTTCAGTTTTCAACATCTCTGCTTGCTGATGTACAACAAGAACATTTTCATTACTTTCTTCCGGTGGATAATAATGTCTTAAGGGTACTTTACACCCTGCGATATCGGTACCAACATCGCTAGCGAGCGTACCCGCCCCCGTTGGTTGTGCGTCAGGGGCAAATCGCTGCCCGTGGCGCACAACATCTCTAGGAACAGTCACACTACTTACCTGCCTAGCGACATCGCTGTGACTGGCGAACCGCCTCATTTCGAAGGGGGCGGTTCGTTCGGCGTCATAGCGACGGCACTAAGCGGCCGCCCAATAGCAGAGGAGGGCGGAGATGAGCGGCCGGAACATCTCCTTACCTCCTTCCTTCCGCATTGCCGGTGGACGCAGGTAAGGAGATGTTCCTCGCTCCTGCGGTGTCACACGTAGCGATGTATGCTGCCGCAGGAACGAGGAACAACATCGTTACTGCGCATACAACGATATTTGGTGTTTGGACTACCTCTCCAAAACCAATGATTTTTACCACTTTTGCGATCGTTGAAGGTCACTCGTACGTGTCACACGCTGTGATATCGGTAATGACGCCGGATGTGCGTCACAAACACCGTGACCCCGACAATAAATCGTTAGCGATGTCGCAACGTGTAAAGTACCCTTTAGTCATACGGGAGGACCGATAACAGTAACATCTCATTCAGACGTCCATTTGTTTTGTGTAAGAGCAAAAGCAGAGCAGCTGTCATCGCCCTGCCACATCTGGTTTTCATTTATTGTTAGTCCTTGTGTCCATTTGAACCATCAATGTGGCAACCATTTCTCATATGCAAAAATATGTTAAAAATAGAAAAATTCATAGCGTCTCCTACCCATTATAGGGAATCTGTCAGCAGGTGTTTGCTATGTAATCTGAGGACAGTGTGAGGTACGGGCTGAGACCCTGATTACAGTGAGGTGTCATTTACTGGGCTGTGCATTACTAGTGGACTAAGTGTCTCATGCCTCATGGTCCAACCCTGTCCTAGCACTGATTGGCAGCTTTCTGCCTATGCACAGTGTACACAGAAAGCTGCCAATCAGTGGTGTAGGCGGGGTTATACACAGAAAGCTGCCAATCAGTGGTGTAGGCAGGGTTATACACAGAAAGCTGCCAATCAGTGGTGTAGGCGGGGTTGTACACAGGAAGCTGCCAATCAGTGGTGTAGACGGGGTTATACACAGAAATGTGCTACTCAATGGTGTAGGATGGGTTATACACAAAAAGCTGCCTATCAGTGGTGTAGGAGGCATTATATACAGAGCTGACAATCAGTGGTAAAGGTGGGATTTACACAGCTACCAATCAGTGATGGGGTGGGGTTATACACAGCTTAACATTTTGAGCTTTGCTAGATCTGCAGCAGAGAAAACTGTGATTAATTCACATATTCTGCACACAGTAATCTAAGTGACACATCACTGGAATCAGGGTCGCTGCCCCTACATTATGCTGCTGTCAGATTACATAGTAAAAACCTGCTGACAGAATCCAGCTGCACAGGAAGGAAATTGGACGGCATGCATTTGCTGCCTGACGTTTGGGCCGCTCCAGGGTCTTGAGTGGGTGACTTTGATCTGTGATTTGGGCCAAAAACAGACAAGACTGCGACACAGACAGCAGAGCAGCCCTATGAATTATAATGGGTGTGTGCGCGGATAGTAGGCGCACATGAATCCCATGTGAACGAGGCCCTGGGGTGCGAGCACATAGGATCACCTCCACGCAGTGGGTAATCTATAAAGCTGTGGGTACGATCTTTGTAGATTTCATCGATGAAGCTGCTGCGCAATAAGCTGTGGATTTTTTGTGCTTTATTGATGGCCCCCTATCTTTGTTTCTGGTTTATTGTAGAATAATATTCTCGGGGTCAGATCAGTGTTCTCCATGTTCTGGCCGATGGCAGCGCAGATACTTCGAGGGGGTTTTCATCTACAAGGAGGCGGTTGTGATAGTAAATTTATTGTGCCGCTTTGTTCAGTCGTTTCTTCCACGAAGCCAAAATTACAGCTGTTCCAACAACCAGTAATTCTCACTTCTCGGCAGCTGATTAATGAAGGAGTTAAAGTATTTGTGGATGAAACTTCTCCCGGAGCCACGAGGAGCTCTTCTATGGGAATGAATGTTTATGAATCTGCACGGCGAGGAGCACTGCTGAGTGCGCACGATTCTTGGCTGCTTCAACTCTGGGCAAATGGACAAAATACTGGAGAACAGTAAGCGGCGATGTGAGGAGCCTCGCCAAAAAACAGCAGGGGGGTCCGCAGGATATCGAGACCACTCAGAGCATCCGCAGGATAGCGAGACCACTCAGAGCATCCGCAGGATAGCGAGACCACTCAGAGCATCTGCAGGATAGCGAGACCACTCAGAGCATCCGCAGGATAGCGAGACCACTCAGAGCATCCGCAGGATAGCGAGACCACTCAGAGCATCCGCAGGATAGCGAGACCACTCAGAGCATCCGCAGGATAGCGAGACCACTCAGAGCATCCGCAGGATAGCGAGACCACTCAGAGCATCCGCAGGATAGCGAGACCACTCAGAGCATCCGCAGGATAGCGAGACCACTCAGAGCATCCGCAGGATAGCGAGACCACTCAGAGCATCCGCAGGATAGCGAGACCACTCAGAGCATCTGCAGGATAGCGAGACCACTCAGAGCATCCGCAGGATAGCGAGACCACTCAGAGCATCCGCAGGATAGCGAGACCACTCAGAACATCTGCAGGATAGCGAGACCACTCAGAGCATCCGCAGGATAGCGAGACCACTCAGGGCATCCGCAGGATAGCGAGACCACTCAGCGTGTCCATGGGATATCGAGACCACTCAGAGCATCCGCAGGATATCGAGACCACTCAGAGTGTCCGCAGGATATCGAGACCTCTCAGAGTGTCCGCAGGATATCGAGAACACTCAGAGCGTCTGCAGGATATCGAGAACACTCAGAGTGTCCGCAGGATATCGAGAACACTCAGAGCGTCTGCAGGATATCGAGAACACTCAGAGCGTCTGCAGGATATCGAGACCACTCAGAGCATCTGTGGCGCCCCAGGACCTGGTCGCCACAACAGCATTGCCCTCCCAAAAGGGTTAATGCTGAGCCTGGAGGTAATTGGGAGATCTATTGGCCAGTAAGTTAACACTCAACACAGTTCTCCCTCCGGCCAGCAGGGGGAGCTCTGAACCTGGAACTTCAGGGAGCATTCCTTAAGTCTGGCTGGAAGGAGGAAGTGTTAGTTAGTTTGGAGACAGGAGTGAAAGAGTGCAGACGCAGAGTAGTGCTGCCTTGTAAACTGGGGCCTAGAGCTGGGATAGCTTGGCCCAGTGAAGCAAGGGGAGCAGAGAGGCACAGCAGAGACTCGGACATCGGAGTCTGTAGTTGCCAGGGCATAAAATCCATCCCTGGTAGCTGAATCCGGAGGGCAGGAGAGCTGCAAGCCCCCTGCCCCAGAAGCAATCTGAAGGTACAACTGCATCCCAAGGGCCTGGTGTGGGCTCCAGCAGAGAAGCACCAGAGAGGGCCTGCGCAGTCTACCACACAGAAGAGGGGACGAACAACAAGTCCCAGCAGCAAGAGGGCAATTGCTAACCCAAAGTGCAGTGTCCTAAAACAGCAGAGAAAGATTAAGGAGTAGGCCTCATACTCAACTGGCCAAAGATCACCCCAGGCACTTCCAGGCCGGCCGGATCATCTTTACCATCTGTGACGGTCTCCCTGGACTAAGTTTCTGCCGAGTAAAAGAGGAGAAGGTAAAGAGACTACTGTTTGTGCCTGTTTCTTTCATTGCTTGTCGGCCCTGCACCGTGTTAGTCACGCAGCACCATAGACTTCCACAAGCACCAACTGTGCCCCGGGCATTGCTCCACCTGTGGGGAGCAGTACTAACATTGCTGCCATAACATCATCCCGGTGGCCTCACACAGCAGCGGCGGCTTAATAGCCGCATACCACAGGTGGCGTCACGAACACAAACATTAAAGTCATCAGCCACATATTCAACTGACACCCACCAGGGCCACGGAGCCGGGCCCAGCCACCACTGACTACCACCGGACTAGTCCGGCCCGGCACCGGGTGTCCCATAGCCCTGGGGTGGGCGAGTCAACTTTTGGCGTCACGAACAGGATTTCGTGCCCGGTCACACCGGGTACTGTGCGCCTGAAGAACTGTGTAAAAGACTGTGTACTGGTTGTAAATTGCCGCCGCCATTAGCCGCGCCGAGCGCAGGAAGAAGGGGGGCGTGCCTGACAAAGAGCGCGAAGGGAGCGCGCCATCAGAGCAGAGCGCTGTTAACCCCGCGCGACCCGGAAGAAAATTTGAAAAGTGAACGGAGCCTGGTAAGGTTCACTAAGGGGGAGGAAGATGTCCGAATCCGAGGGAGAGCAGGTGGCTGCCATCGCCCAGGGCGCCGCAGCACCGGCCGAAGTAGTCCCAGTCGCCGTCGCCCCAGCCCCCACTATAGCGCCGGTAATGCCGATCACCATGCCGTACATACCAGGAGCAGAATGGCTGCCGCAGTACTCCGGGGAGTCCCATACCTTGAGTGACTTCAGAGAAAGGCTGCACAGCTTGTTCCGGGTGTATCCTCTGACTGAGAGCCAGAAGGTGGGCATATTAATGGGACAGCTAGCCGGCGCAGCCCAGCGTGAAGTGAAGTCCTGGCCTGATACAGATAAAGGGACAGCAGCCCAGATACTGGCCAAACTAAAGAGCACTTTTGACACCCGCACCGCAGCAGAGATAAAGATGAGATTCTTTGGGTGCAAGCAACGGGCCACAGACAGCATAAGGGACTATGCCTTAAACTTGCAGGAGGCCCTGAAAGCAGTTAAACAGGTGGACCCAGAGAGTGTACGTGAGGAACACAAACTCCTAACTGAGCAGTTCATAGAGGGGCTCCTGTCAGACGCCCACAGGACACAGCTGCGTATCATGGTCCTGCAGAACCCTGCTCTGGACTTTGCAAAGTTTAAGGACCAGGCCATCAGGGTACTGAGAGAATCTACACCGAATGACCCAGTACCCCTCCGGCCTCTTGCTATCACGTACCCCGGGGTGGTGCCTGCAACACGAGCCACTGCAGGGGCTGAGGCGCAGTCCCTGGATAAGGATCCCACGGCAGAGCTCAGACAGCAGTTCCAGGAGCTGACCAAGACTGTGGCTGCCCTTGCCAAGACCGTGCAGTCTCTACAAATGACCCCCTCGCCTGCAAAAATCGAGTTGGCCTCCAGCCCAGAAGACATCCCATGGATGCGACAGAGGAGGATTCCGCCGACCCGAGGCAGAGACACAGACCGGTATGATTCAACAGGACAACCGATCTGCCGCCACTGCAACCAGGCGGGCCACATTGCACGACGCTGTCCTTTAAACGGGCTGAGCCTGGGGCCAGGAGCCAACCCCCAGGTGTGAGGAAGCCCGGCTCAAACCCCAGCCGCAGCAAGTATGTGGGAGGACGACCGGTCCTTCCCATTGTGCTGGATGGGATCCCTTTGAATGCCCTCCTGGATACGGGGTCCCAGGTAACAACCATCCCCCACAAACTGTACAAAAGATATTGGGCTGATTCAGACATTGACCATGGCCCAGATGATGATTTAACGATTGTGGCCAGTAATGGTCAGCCCTTACCTCAAATTGGGTACAAAGAAGTAACCATTAAAGTGGGGCGGGTGGAATTGCCATGTCAGGGGATGATAATTGTAGATATTGATCGCAAAGAATCTGACCCACTGCTAACCCTTGGTACAAATGTGATAGAAAATTGTATTGCCGAAGTGATAATTTTGTTGCAACAGGCGTCTGAAACTGCCAGCTCCGGGCAGCAGCGTGCCCTACAGAGGGAGATCAGAGCCCTGGTGAGGAGGCAGCAGGTAGAGCTGGCCGGAGGAGAAATTGGCAGTGTGAGGGTAAGTGACCCCCTCCCCATTGTAATACCCCCAAGAAGTGAAATGTTGATATGGTGTCGGGCAGCAATAGGCCTCAAGGGTCAGGATTACCATGCCTTGGTAGAACCAGTGTATTCAGACAGTAGGCCTGGAGTCCTGATAGCCAGAGGGGTAGCGGACGTCCGCAAGGGGAGAGTGCCCGTCCGTGTCCTGAATTGTGGGGAGGAGGAGGCCAAATTGCCCCGGTACGCCACTGTAGCAAAACTGTACACTGTCAGTAACAATACCATTAAAGCAGTGGAACCCTTGATCCCGTCCGACCAGGCGGAAGACAATGGCTCCAAGGGGCAGCCGGAAGACTGGTGCCAAAAATTACATGTAGGCACCGACTCCACCCCCTCGCACCAAAAGCATGGGGTTTACCGGGTGGTACAGGAGTACGAGCGGGTCTTCAGCAAACACCCCCTAGATTTTGGGCAGGTGAAAGGGGTTAAACATCAAATCCCCACGGGTGATCATCATCCCATTAAAGAGAGATACCGCCCTGTACCCCCCGCACAGTATCAGTGTGCCAAGGAAATGTTACGGGAAATGAAGGAGGCTGGGGTTATCAGAGATAGTTGTAGCCCCTGGGCAGCTCCACTAGTGCTCGTAAAGAAAAAAGATGGTACAATGAGAATGTGTGTAGATTACAGGCAAATTAACCGCATTACACATAAAGATGCTTATCCACTGCCCAGAATAGAGGAGTCACTAACAGCCTTAAAGTCAGCTAACTATTTCTCCACCTTGGATCTCACCAGTGGGTATTGGCAGGTTCCCGTGGCAGAGGCGGACAAAGAGAAGACTGCATTCACGACACCAATGGGTCTCTGTGAGTTCAACTGTATGCCATTCGGGCTCTGCAACGCCCCAGGGACATTCCAAAGGTTGATGGAGTGCTGCTTGGGCCATCACAACTTTGAAACCGTGCTGTTGTACCTGGATGACGTAATAGTCTACTCCAAGACTTATGAGGACCACCTGAAGCACTTAGCAGAAGTGTTTGAATCCTTGTCGAAATATGGCCTGAAGATCAAGCCGTCCAAATGTCACCTCTTGAAGCCAAAGGTACAGTACCTGGGTCATGTGGTCAGCGCAGAAGGTGTGGCACCTGATCCGGAGAAAGTCACTGTAATCAAGGACTGGCCAAGACCCACCACAGTGAAGGAGGTGCGGCAGTTCCTTGGACTGGTGGGCTACTACCGAAGGTTCATTGATGGTTTCACCAAGATAGCAGCGCCCCTTCAAGATCTCCTGGTGGGCCAGCCAAAGCAGGCTAAGAAGCAGAGCCCTCCATTTGAATGGAGCAGCCAACTGGAAACATCCTTTGTCCGGCTGAAAGGGGCTCTCACGGGAGAAGAAATTCTGGCCTACCCTGACTACAGCCAACCGTTTGTACTGTATACAGACGCCAGCAACGTGGGACTGGGAGCAGTTCTGTCCCAGGTACAGGGAGGCAGAGAGAGGGTGATAGCGTACGCCAGTAGGAAGCTTCGGCCCACAGAAAGGAATCCAGAAAACTACAGTTCCTTCAAGCTGGAGTTCCTCGCTATTGTTTGGGCAGTGACTGAACGCTTCAAGCACTATCTGGCATCGGCCAAGTTCACCATCTTCACGGACAACAATCCGTTGACACACCTGGCAACAGCCAAGTTAGGTGCGATGGAACAGCGATGGATGGCCCGGCTGTCTAACTTTGACTTTACCATCAAGTATCGGGCTGGCAAGAAGAATAACAATGCTGATGCGCTGTCCAGAATGCCTCACTTGCCCGAGTCTGGAGAAGACATGGATGAACTCGAAGAGATAGAGTTACCGGCTTTCCATCACCAAGGTGTGTCCCAGTGTGAGCATGCTGTAGGAGTGAAGCGCTCAAGCCAGCACGGGGTCTCGGTCAACCCCTTACTCCACCATAATTGGGAAGAAACACAGAACGGTGACCCGGCCGTGCGATTGGTCAAAGAGAAGCTAGCGCAAGCTGAGACCCATCTTGGCCCAGACGCTCCAGAGGAAGCCCAGCAGCTGTGGAAGGAGAGGGGACGACTGTTCACCTACCAAGGCAAGCTCTGCAAGAGATATGTCAACTATCGAACAAATGAACTTGTCTGGCAGATAGTGGTTCCGCAGAGAGATGCTCCAATGGTCCTAGCAGCGTATCATGATAACGCAGGACACTTCGGGTGGAAGAAGTTGGAAGCCCTACTCCGTGATCGGTTCTATTGGGTGCACATGAGAAAGATGATCGAGAAGTGGTGCCGAGACTGTGGCCCGTGTAACCTGAGGCGGAAAGACGATGCCAGCCAAAGGTCTCCCCTACAGCCAATTGTCACAAAGCAGCCCCTGGAGTTGGTGGCCCTGGACCACGTGAAGTTAACACCAAGCCGGTCAGGCTATGTGTACGCCCTCACCATTGTGGACCATTACTCTCGTTTCCTGGTAGTAGTGCCTGTGAAGGACCAGACAGCCAGGACAGCAGCTAGAGCGTTCCAGGCATCCTTTTGTCGACCTCACGGCTATCCGGAAAGGGTACTGACTGATCAGGGTCCTGCATTCGAGGCTGAAGTGTTCCAAGAGTTCTGTAACATGTACGGTTGTAAGAAAATCCGAACCACACCGTACCACCCCCAAACCAATGGACTGTGCGAGAAAATGAACCATGTGGTTATTGATATGCTGAAGACCCTGCCGCTGGAGGAAAGGAACCAATGGCCAGAAAAGTTGCCAGATCTGGTAGACCTGTACAACCACATCCCAGTGAATTCGACCAACTGCAGCCCCGCTTACCTGATGCGAGCCAGACCAGGCAAGTTGCCTGTAGACTTTGAGATGGGGACTGTGTCGCCTGAGGCGGTTCAAGAAATAGAGGATTGGGATACAGAACGGCAGCAGCGGTACCGTAAGGTCCAGGAGTGCGTAGAGAGGAGCCTGTCTCAAGCAAGAACGAGGCAAGAACAGCATTACAATCAAACAGCCCCAGCAACTCCCTTAGCACCTGGAGAACAAGTCCTCAAGAAGAAGCGGAAGACGCATAAATTGGATGATCAGTGGGAAAACGAGCCCTACACCATTATCCCCTCCAACTTTGACAATAGTAAGGTATGCCTCATAAGCAAAGATGAAGGCAAGACCTATCAAGCAATTTCCCGAGACCGCCTGAAAGCGTGCCCTGAACGGTGCAGAATCCAAAGAGAAATGGAAGGAGTACAAGGAAGTCCCCAAAGTCAAGAGAAAGGAGGGGAGATGATTCAAACCATCCTTGGAAAGTTCCCCAAAACTTGGACCCGAATAAACAATGCCATAGTGGTACCAGTTTTGACGTTTCCGCAGTTGGTCGAGCCACAAACAGAAAAGGTTCCGGATCCACCTAAAGAATCGTCCGCTCCGGCACGAGATGACACGCCAGCAGTGGAGCAGGAGGATCAACCCCCTGTCAGTGGTGAACCTGTCATACCCTTGGCGACTCCTAGATCACAAAGGCAACCATCACGCTTACCTATGGGGGTTAGGCCCACCTGTAGTGCTGAGATAGAAGACGCACCACGTAGTCAGGGGCAAACACCAGAGCTACGTAGGTCCCAGCGCAGCACTCGGGGACAACCCCCTCTAAGGTATAGGGAGTCAACTGTATAAGGGAAAGAGTACTTATTAGGATGTAAATAGTTATGCAAAATGTCTGCCATGTTGTGTACAAAATGTTTTCTTTTTCTTTGATTGTGAAAATGGACAATTGGGCCACTGGACTATGGGTGGCCAACACCTAAATTGTTCATAGTTAGCACCAGTGTGCTCAACACCCCTGAAGAAAAACCCGTCCGGCGTGCATAGAGTGGGGTCATCAATGCTCTGACGCACGCCCAGAGCCTACGTTGGGGGTTTGAACGCGGCGGGTCCCCCATGGAGCAGTGTAATGGACACCCGGCAGGGAGCCACACTGGACTCTTATAGTAATGTTTAAGGTTGTAACGTTAAAGTAATTGCGCCTCCCATAATGGGATGAAATGTTCTAACATGTCATGTTTGTCTCTACAGTCCGGGAGTACTGAATTTAACTAAGGGGGAGTGTGGCGCCCCAGGACCTGGTCGCCACAACAGCATTGCCCTCCCAAAAGGGTTAATGCTGAGCCTGGAGGTAATTGGGAGATCTATTGGCCAGTAAGTTAACACTCAACACAGTTCTCCCTCCGGCCAGCAGGGGGAGCTCTGAACCTGGAACTTCAGGGAGCATTCCTTAAGTCTGGCTGGAAGGAGGAAGTGTTAGTTAGTTTGGAGACAGGAGTGAAAGAGTGCAGACGCAGAGTAGTGCTGCCTTGTAAACTGGGGCCTAGAGCTGGGATAGCTTGGCCCAGTGAAGCAAGGGGAGCAGAGAGGCACAGCAGAGACTCGGACATCGGAGTCTGTAGTTGCCAGGGCATAAAATCCATCCCTGGTAGCTGAATCCGGAGGGCAGGAGAGCTGTAAGCCCCCTGCCCCAGAAGCAATCTGAAGGTACAACTGCATCCCAAGGGCCTGGTGTGGGCTCCAGCAGAGAAGCACCAGAGAGGGCCTGCGCAGTCTACCACACAGAAGAGGGGACGAACAACAAGTCCCAGCAGCAAGAGGGCAATTGCTAACCCAAAGTGCAGTGTCCTAAAACAGCAGAGAAAGATTAAGGAGTAGGCCTCATACTCAACTGGCCAAAGATCACCCCAGGCACTTCCAGGCCGGCCGGATCATCTATACCATCTGTGACGGTCTCCCTGGACTAAGTTTCTGCCGAGTAAAAGAGGAGAAGGTAAAGAGACTACTGTTTGTGCCTGTTTCTTTCATTGCTTGTCGGCCCTGCACCGTGTTAGTCACGCAGCACCATAGACTTCCACAAGCACCAACTGTGCCCCGGGCATTGCTCCACCTGTGGGGAGCAGTACTAACATTGCTGCCATAACATCATCCCGGTGGCCTCACACAGCAGCGGCGGCTTAATAGCCGCATACCACAGGTGGCGTCACGAACACAAACATTAAAGTCATCAGCCACATATTCAACTGACACCCACCAGGGCCACGGAGCCGGGCCCAGCCACCACTGACTACCACCGGACTAGTCCGGCCCGGCACCGGGTGTCCCATAGCCCTGGGGTGGGCGAGTCACATCCGCAGGATATCGAGACCACTCAGAGTGTCCGCAGGATATCAAGACCTCTCAGAGTGTCCGCAGGATATCGAGAACACTCAGAGCGTCTGCAGGATATCGAGAACACTCAGAGCGTCTGCAGGATATCGAGAACACTCAGAGTGTCCGCAGGATATCGAGACCACTCAGAGCGTCCGCAGGATATCGAGAACTTTCAGAGCGTCTGCTGATATCGAGACCACTCAGAGCGTCCGCAGGATATTGAGAACACTCAGAGAATCCGCAGGATGAGACCACTCGGAGTGTCCCCGGGATATCGAGACCACTCAGTGTCTGCGGGATGTCCAGACCACTCAAAGCGTATGCGGATATCAAGACCACTCAGAGCATCCACAGGATAACAAGACCACTTAGAGCTTCCGCAGGATATCGAGAGCACTCAGAGTGTTTGCGGGATATCGAGACCACTTAGAGCATCCACAGGATATTTAGAACACTCAGAGTTTCCGCAGAATATAGAGACCATTCAGTGCATGCACAGGATATCAAGACCCCTCAGAGCATTCGCAGGATATCAAGACCACTCAGAGCATCCGCAGGATATCAAGACCACTCAGAGCATCCGTGGGCTATCGAGACTATTCAGCGTGTCCGCACCACAGGATATCGAGACCCCTCAGAGCATTTGCAGGATATTAAGACCACTCAAAGCGTCCGCACGCTATCGAGAACATTCAGAGCGTTTGCAGGCTATCGAGAACATTCAGAGCGTTTGCAGGCTATCGAGAACATTCAGAGCGTTTGCAGGCTATCGAGACCCCTCAGAGCATCCGCAGGATATTGAGACCACTCAAAGCGTCCGTACGCTATCGAGAACATTCAGAGCGTCCATGGGATATCGAGAATACTCCAAGTGTCCGCAGGATAAAGAGAGCACTCAGAGGGGATTTCCACTATTAGAATCTGGACCTCAACATTGCCCTGTCATAAAAAGTAACAAAATCAAAAGTCCTCGTCTCCGCAGCTCCTCCGCTGCACCTCTAGTTTCAGTGTTTTGGGTACAGCTCACGTCACCACTGTAGCCGATCACTGAGCTCAGCGACCTGAAGGAGATAGAGAGAATGAGCCAGTGAGTCCAGTTATCGTGATACGAGCTGTTGGCATGATGTCAACGCTGCAGCCAATCAATGACACTAGATCAGCAATGGAGGAGCCCGGGAGGGTGAAAACTGTCTGGTTTGATATTTTACATGACAGGAAAAGTTTGAGATCCAATTTTCCAAAAGTGAAAAGCCCCTTTAAGTATATAATATGCTTTTATGAATCAAGGAAGCAATGCACTTTCTGTGCAACGTCAATCAGCTGCGTAGACGGCAAATCGCAGACAAAAGATATATACTCCATTGATCCTCGTTGGCAAAATACAAAAGATATGAATTTTTTTTTTTACAAATTAAAGTGTATCTGTCACTAGATTTCACACTATACTACACTGTGTGCAGAATTATTAGGCAAATGAGTGTTTTGATCACATGATACTTTTTATACACGTTGTCCTACTCCAAGCTGTATAGGCTGAGAGCCAACTACCAATGAAGTAACTCAGGTGATGTGCCTCTCTGTAATGAGGAGGGGTGCGGTGTAATGACACAACACTCTATATAAGGGGTGCGCAATTATTAGGCAACTTCCTTTCCTTTGGCAAAATGGGTCAGAAGAGAGATTTGACGGGCTCTGAAAAGTCCACAACTGTGAGATTCTTGCAGAGGGACGCAGCAGTCTTGAAATTGACAAACCTTTGAAGCGTGATCACTGAACAATCAAGTGTTTCATGGAAATAGCCAACAGGGTCGCAAGAAGCGTGCTGGGCAAAAAAGGCGCAAAATAACTGCCCATGAATTGAGGACCACGGGGGAACACTATTCTCCTTAAGGAGACTTTGCAAGCCAGTCTGGCTGCCAAGTAAGGGGACTTATAGCTGCCACGCCCCTCTAAGAAATATTCAAATTGTCTCTCCAGTAAAGGAGACAAACTCTAGCACAGCGACACCCCCCATACTTTGCACTGACGAGGGGCAAGCACCCCGAAACACCGTGTCTGCAAATTGGGATTCTGATCTGGCTTATATATCTTGAGTCATATTGCAAAGGATTGTTAAAAATCCACTTGTGACTTTTAGGATCGCTACTTCCAATAGGTGGCGCTGTGCTAGAGTTTGTCTCCTTTACTGGAGAGACAATTTGAATATTTCTTAGAGGGGCGTGGCAGCTATAAGTCCCCTTACTTGGCAGCCAGACTGGCTTGCAAAGTCTCCTTAAGGAGAATAGTGTTCCCCCGTGGTCCCCACATAGCTTTCTCATGAGCCAGATCAGACACCCCCCATACTTTGCACTGACGAGGGGCAAGCACCCCGAAACACCGTGTCTGCAAATTGGGATTCTGATCTGGCTTATATATCCTGAGTCATATTGCAAAGGATTGTTAAAAATCCACTTGTGACTTTTAGGATCGCTACTTCAAATAGGTGGCGCTGTGCTAGAGTTTGTCTCCTTTACTGGAGAGACGTCTAATCATGAATTGAGGAAAATCCAGCGTGAAGCTGCCAAGATGCCATTTGCCACCAGTTTGGCCATATTTCAGAGCTGCAACGTTACTGGAGTATCAAAAAGCACAAGGTGTGCCATACTCAGGACAGGCCAAGGTAAGGAAGGCCGAAAACCACCACCTCTGAACAAGAAACATGAGATAAAACCTCAAGACTGGGCCAAGAAATATCTGAAGACTGATTCTTCACAGGTTTTATGGACTGATGAAATGAGAGTGACTCTTGATGGGCCAGATGGATGGACCAGAGGCTGGATCAGTAAAGGGCAGAGAGCTCCACTCCCACTCAGACGCCAACAAGGTAGAGGTGGGCACTGGTATGGGCTGGGATCAGCAAAGATCAACTTGTGGGACCTTTTCGGGTTGAGGATGGAGTGAAGCTCAACTCTCAGACCTACTGCCAGTTTCTGGAAGACAACTTCTTCAAGCAGTGGTACAGGAAGAAGTCGCTATCGCTCAAGAAAAACATGATTTTCATGCAGGACAATGCTCCATCACATGCATCCAACCACTCCACAGCGTGGCTGGCCAGTAAAGGTCTAAAAGATGAAAAATAATGACATGGCCCCCTTGTTCACCTGATCTGAATCCCATAGAGAACCTGTGGTCCCTCATAAAATTTGAGATCTACAGGGAGGGAAAACAGTCCGCCTCTTGGAGCAGTGTCTGGAGGCTGTGGTGGCTGGTGGCTGCTGCACGCAATGTTGATGGTAAACAGATCAAGCAATGACAGAATCTATGGATGGTCGGCAACTGAGTGTCATCAGAAAGAAAGGGGGCGATATATATATATATTGGGCACTCATTTTTGGGGGTTTTGTTTTTGCATGTCATATGTTTATTTATAAATTTTGTGCAGTTATATTGGTTTCCTGGTGACAATAAACAAGTGAGATGGGAATAGATTTGGTTTTTATTAAGTTGCCTAATAATTCTGCACAGTAATAGTTACCTGCAAAAACAGATATCTCCTAAGATTAGTGTTGAGCGGACCCGGATCTGAAAAATCCGGATCCGCACGGTTCAAGGTTCTGATCCGAGTCCGACCAGTACCCGGGATCCGGGGTGCACGATCCGGATCCGTTTTTTTGTTTTTGTTTTTTTTTTCTCTCTCTCTCATCCCGTTCCCCATTGATTTATATGGCCGCGGATTCCGGATCGGATTTGGACTTCCGCGGCAACCCGATCCGGATCCGCCGGACCCGGATTATGACCGATCCGCTCAACTCTACCTAAGATAGCGAAATCTAAAAAAAAACACTCCAACTTCCAAAAATATTAAGCTTTGATATTTATGAGTCTTTTGGGTGATTGAGAACATAGTTGTTGATCAATAATAAGAAAATCCTCCAAAATACAACTTGCCTAATAATTCTGCACACAATGTATACATACATTATGAAATGGTGCTCTTAGATCAAATGAGGCTGGAATACTTTGAAAATCCAAGACAGAGCAGCTACATAATCATTTAAGTTTTCCTGGCTGTTACTCAAAACCACAGTATATGAGGGGCTGCTGATAAGTCTTTGGCTTTATCCAGAAAGAAACAAGATAGGATGATGAAACTTTCCATTTATTTTACACTAGAAGGTGGCCCGATTCTACGCATCGGGTATTCTAGAATTTACGTATTGTGTAGTTCATGTATGATTTTTGTTATATATATATATATATATATATATGAGAGATGTTGTTGTCTGTAGTTACCAAGTGTTTGTGTAGGCGCTGTACATGTTCTGGGTGTTGTCTGGGTGTGACGGGGGTGAGAGCGGTGTTGTATGTGTGTTGCGTTGTTTGTGGAGCGCTGTGTGTCTGTAGCGTTGTGTGTGTGTTGCGCGGTTTGTGTGTGTGTGGTGTGTTTTGGGGGGAGGTATGTTTTGTGCAATGTGTGTGTTGTGCGGTATGTGCGTATATTTGTGTGTGCCGCGGTGTTTGTGTGTTGGGTGTTGTGTGTGTGCAGCGTTGTCTGTGTGTGTGGGTGTCTGTTTAGGGCAGTTGTTTGTGGTTCCCAGTGTGTGTGTGTGGTGTGTTGTGCAGTGCGCGTGTGTGTGTGTGTATGTGTGCGCATCAGCCTCTCTTCTCTCAGCCTACCTCTCCCAGCCTCCCTCCTCCCAGCCTCCTTCAGCATCAGCCTCCCTCTCCCAGCCTCCCCAGCATCAGCCTCCGCCAGCATCAGCCTCTCTCCTTCCAGCCTCCTCCAGCATCAGCCTCCCTCTCCCAGCCTTCCCCAGGATCAGCCTCTCTCCTCCCAGCCTCCGTCCTCCCAGCCTTCCCCAGCATCAGCTTTCCCCTCCCAGCCTCCCTCAGCATCAGCCTTCCCCAGCATCAGCCTCCCGTTCCCAGCCTTCCCCATGGTCAGCCTCTCTCCTCCCAGCCTCCTTCCTCCCAGCCTTCCCCAGCATCAGCTTTCCCCTCCCAGCCTCCCTCAGCATCAGCCTCCCTCAGCATCAGCCTCCCGTTCCCAGCCTTCCCCAGGATCAGCCTCTCTCCTCCCAGCCTCCTTCCTCCCAGCCTCCCTCAGCATCAGCCTTCCTCTCCCAGTCTTCCCCAGCATCAGCCTCCCCAAGCATCAGCCTCCACCAGCATTAGCCTCTCTCCTTCCAGCCTCCTCCAGCATCAGCCTCCCTCTCCCAGCCTTCCCCAGGATCAGCCTCTCTCCTCCCAGCCTCCGTCCTCCCAGCCTTCCCCAGCATCAGCTTTCCCCTCCCAGCCTCCCTCAGCATCAGCCTTCCCCAGCATCAGCCTCCCGTTCCCAGCCTTCCCCAGGATCAGCCTCTCTCCTCCCAGCCTCCGTCCTCCCAGCCTTCCCCAGCATCAGCTTTCCCCTCCCAGCCTCCCTCAGCATCAGCCTCCCGTTCCCAGCCTTCCCCAGGATCAGCCTCTCTCCTCCCAGCCTCCTTCCTCCCAGCCTCCCTCAGCATCAGCCTTCCCCTCCCAGTCTCCCCCAGCATCAGCCTCCCCAAGCATCAGCCTCCACCAGCATTAGCCTCTCTCCTTCCAGCCTCCCCCAGCATCAGCCTCCCCCAGCATCAGCCTCCACCAGCATCAGCCTCCCTCGTCCCAGCCTCCCCCTCCCAGTCTCCCCCAGCATCAGCCTCTCTCCTCCCAGCCTTCCCCATGATCAGCTTCTCTGCTCCCAGCCTCCTCCAGCACGCCGTGCTCCTCTGCCGACACTCACACACCCGATCGCATCCACTCACACATACCCGATCGCATCCACTCACACACACCCGATCGCATCCACTCACACACACCCGATCGCATCCACTCACACACACCCGATCGCATCCACTCACACACACCCGATCGCATCCACTCACACACACCCGATCGCATCCACTCACACACACACGATCGCATACACTCACACACACCCGATCGCATACACTCACACACACCCGATCGCATACACTCACACACACAGACACTGACGATATCGCACATACGCGCTTATACTCACAACATCCGGGGATATCACATGCTTCTGGCCATGTGATCCTCCCGCAGGTCCTGGAAGATCACAACAGCACAGTATCGAGGCCGAGAAGCAAGCGATATCCCAGGATGTTGTGAGTATGTGGATGCGATGTGATGTGTGAGTGTGATCTGATTTGTGTGTGTGTGTATATGTGTGTGTGTGTGTGTGCTGTTATGTGTCTGTATTTTCCGCAGCTGCAGGACCTTGATGTGTGGATGCGATGTGATGTGTGTGTGAGGTGTGTATGAGAGTGAGTGTGAGCCGGTGTACACTGGTAACTATGATACACATCGGGTAACTAAGGGACCTTAGTTACCCGATGTGTATAATGGTTACCAGCTTTCACGGCCTCCGTGAAGATCCCAGCATCGCAAGGTTATGTGTGGCGCTGCCGGGATCCTGACGGAGCCGGTGTAGAAGCAAGCGATATCCCAGCATGTTGTGATGTGTGAGGTGTGTGTGAGGTGTGTGTGAGGGTGTGTGTGAGAGTGAGTGTGAGAGTGAGTGTGATCTGATGTGTGTGTGTACTCACCTGGGAATCGGGGCTCCGTGTCAGTTGGGCCAGAGCGAGCGTGGATTGCGTGAGGGGGCGGGGCCTGCAGAGAGCCGGGGCGAGAGGCCAATCCGTGTGGGGGGGCGGGGCCATGGCGAGCCCAGCGGCCAATCAGCTTTGTGTCACCGTAAGGACACAATTTCGGAGCATGACAGACAGACAGACAGACAGAATAAGGCAATTATATATATAGATACTCTCCACTGATGACAACACACTTCTTACATCGGTATTCCAATTTCTGTAAGCCTAGTGATAATAAGGATTTCGGTTGTGCCTCAAACCAGACATCTGTAGCAGCCATGGCATCAGGAATGGTGTGAAATTTGGTACCTTGAGTTGATTGTTCAGGTTTGGAAACAGATGATAGTTGGAGGGAGCTAGATCTGGTGAATAAGGTGGGTGGTCACCAGCTGGAAGCCCGGCTCTGCCAGTTTTGCCGTGGTCGCTTGTGCAGTGTGAGCGGAGGAGTTGTCTTGCAGGAACAAGATTCCTTTGGACAGCTTGCCGCACCTTTTGTCCTCCAGAGCTGCCTTCAATTCAAAAGTTCAGTGTAATACCTTGCATTGATGGTAGAACCCTTTTGAAGGTAGTCCACTAGCAGCACACCCTCCTTATCCCAGAACACAGACGCCATCACCTTAGTGGCTGATTTTTGCCCCCTGAACTTCTTTGGACGAGGAGAACCACTGTGCCTCCATTCTTTTGACTGCTCCTTGTTTTCAGGGTCATACAAATAAATCCAGGTCTCATCCATAGTGACCGGTCGCTCCAGGACGTTCTTATCAGTCCGGAAACGCTGACAATTGGACCGGGAAGTTTTCACTCGCTGCTTCTCTGATCTGTTGTCAGACATTTGGGGACTCACTTCGCTTCTTCATGTCCAAATGTTCATGGATAATGACACAAACACGTTCAGGGGAAATCCACATGACGTCTGCTATCGCTTTAGCTGAAATTCGTGGATTCTCCAGTATGAGGTTGTGCGCAGCATCGATGATCTCCAGAACAACCACTCTCGGGCGTCCAGGACATTCCTCATCATTGGGGCTGAAGTGGTCCGTTTACATTTGGACACCCAGTTCTAACTGTGGAATATGAAGGGCATTGATCCCCCAATGTCTGCGACATATCACCATGAATATCCGCTGCGGACTTTCCTTGCAGAAACAAGAATTTTATCTCTCTTCTGATCGCAGTTGCTGTGAATATCGCATTAGACTCCGCCGTTTTGTTTTCCCGCGTGCGTAGAGCACTGTTGCCATAAGCAAAATTGTGAAAACAAATATTAGACACATAATGCGGGCGTCACACGAGACGATATTTCTCATGAAAAAAGTAATACAAGGAGAGCTCAAAACTGGTTCACAGACTAAAAACGCCTTAATTTAAAAATGATCAATTTTATTAACAGAAGCAATTAAACACACTTCCACGTTATATAGAAAATATTCATTGGTGCCATACAACAATTTCAAACATATATCCCCCTTATTTTCATAGTCCTATGTGTTACCCCAATTTAGGAGCAAGAACAAATGTCAGTAAGGCGCAATACAAAAATATATCCCTAAACAGTCCAATAGTCAAGGGTCCTACAGTCAAAATCCCTAAAGGCAGCACTCTAAATTAGTTGGTTCTGCACTGAGATAGAATTCTGTATATACTGCCACTTCCTATATTAGTGAGGAGGCTGTCAACCTTCTACCCCTAATCGACCCGACGCGTTTCCCCTTCTAATAGAAGGTTCCTCAGGGGTCATCAAAAAGTAGTATAGAAAAATACAAATAATTTATACATTATCCTCCAATCATACAGTGAATACAGACATAGTTTTGTAATCTCCCCAAACAGAGTACATCAAACAGATGATCTTCAGATTGTACATATGACTATTATAGTCTCCTCTGGTGCTGGCGTATCTTTAGACTCCAAAAATTGCCAGGTAATACAGAGTTCCATAAAATATTAGCGTGGATATTACCGAACAAAGAATTCCTGTTATAGAAATATTTTTCAGATTTTTGTCTTCTCATTCGGGACAAGGCTGTATATTCTAGGTGAATGATGGTGTCACCTATTAAAAACATGCCCATTCATAATTCCCCTTCAGCAAGCTTTTTCCTTTTCTGTGTCCGTGTAGATGAATGGACTAGAGTCCCCTAAGGTTGCAATTGGCATGTCCTGGTCCAAATAAATTTAAAACTATATACCAGCATGTAGTTGGGGCTCCCTGCACTGTTCAGAGCGTTCCCAGCCTCTGCAAAATCCACGTGGAGACAGCGTTCATTAAAACGATGCGACACGCCCATATCATTGATACGATTTGCCAAGATCGCACATAGGTCGTTTACTAGGCGTCACACGTATACATCACACCAAGGACACAACAGCGATGGGCGATATATTGTTTGATCCTGCCGGTCGTGCGAACCCCGTCACACAGCATTCCTTTAAATGATTTCTGGTCCGCCTTTATCAATGGCTGCTGTCTGGCACTGGGAGGGTCAGTTCTGATATAGTCCTGGTATGTGTAGAGCTTGCTCCACATGCTGGGACCTGGGCTGGCCTCTATCCACAATTGCCTTTTTTGCAACATAGAAGCGGTTATATACAGGTTACAGGTATGTGTGCTCCATTATGGTTCTGCTTTTAACTTTATCTAGGAGGCCGCATGGCACATGAAATACAGAATATAGTGTAGGACCCCCCTATTGAGATTTGCCGTGACGTTGGCAGGGGTGGCTCAAAGAATTGATCAATTATTTGCTAAAAATCTCAATTCATATTATAGTACAGTTGGAAGTAAATCTGTGAATTTGCACTTTTTGTATGACACATGCCATTTTCAGATTGTGCTGGCTCCCCTCTCTCATTTTAATTTGAGTATTCTGCATTTATTGTGACCTGCATATTCACAGTAAGGGTTACTTTGCACACTACGACATCGCACCTCGATGTCGGTGGGGTCAAATCGAAAGTGATGCACATCCGGCGTCGCTGTCGACATCGCAGTATGTGAATCCTTTTTACTACGATTAACTAGCGCAAAAGTGTCAATCATATGATCGGTGTAGTGTCGGTCATTTCCATAATTTCGGGGAAAAAAAAAAAGCGAGGAACAGGAACGAGGAACATCTCCTTACCTGCGTCCCGCCTGCAGTGAGGAAGGAAGGAGGTGGGCGGGATGTTTACGTCCCGCTCATCTCCGCCCCTCCGCTTCTATTGAACGGCTGCCGGCCAAAACGACGTCGCAGGGCAGGTAAGTGCATGTGAAGCTTCCATAGCGATAATGTTCCCTACGGCAGCTATCACAAGATATCGCATGTGTGACGGGGGCGGGGACTATCGCGCTCGGTATCGCTAGCATCGGCTTGCGATGTCGTAGTGTGCAAAGTACCCCTAAGTATACCTTTCTCATCAGGTCATATACATCAATTTAATGAAATATATATCTTGCATTGCAAAATCTGTTGACAGATCTGTTTTAAAGATACTGAAACATAATTTTTTATATAATATATACAGTGCCTTCAGAAAGAATTGAAATCCGTGAACATTTCCATATTTTTCCACATTACACCCACAACTTTAATGCATTTTATTAGGATTTTATGTGACAACAGCACTGAGTACAAGTATTTGTGACATGAAAAGGAAATTATACAACGTTTTCTAAACATTTAAAAAATATAAACCTGAAAATTATTAGATGCATAGTATTCAGCCACCGGAGTCTGTGGGAAGGGACTGTGGGAAGGGACTGTGGGACGGAACTGTGGGTTTGGGATGTGGGGCTGGACTGTGCGGCTGGACTGTGGGGTGGGACTGTGGGGCTGGGCTGTGGGGTGGGACTGTGGAGCTGGGATGTGGGGATGGACTGTGGGGCTGGGCTGTGGGGTGGGACTGCAGGGCTGGGCTGTGGGGCGGGACTGTGGGGCTGGACTGTGACATTAGACTATGGGGCTGGACTGTAGGATGGGACTGTGGGGCGAGACTGTGTGGCTAGACTGTTGGCCTGGGCTGTGGGGCGGGACTGTAGGGCGGGACTGTGGGGCGGGACTGTGGGGCTGAGCTGTGGGGCGAGACTGTGGGGCGGGACTGTGGGGCTGCGCTGTGGGGCTGAGCTGTGGGGCTGGACTGTGGGGTGGGACTGTGGGGCGGGACTGTGGGGCGGGACTGTGAGGTGGGACTGTGGGGCTGGGCTGTGGGGCGGTACTGTGTGGTGAGACTATGGGGCGGGACTGTGGGGCTGCACTGTGGGGCTGGGCTGTGGGGCGGTACTGTGTGGTGAGACTGTGAGGCGGGACTGTGGGGTAGGACTGTGAGATGGGACTGTGGGGTGGGACTGTGGGGCTGGGCTGTGGGGCGGGACTGTGTGGTGGGACTGTGAGGCGGGACTGTGGGGTAGGACTGTGAAATGGGACTGTGGGGCGGGACTGTGGGGCAAGACTGTGGGGTGAGGCTAGGCTGTGAGGTGGGACCATGGGGCGGAACAGTGGGTAGGTTCTTTGGCTCTACTGTCGCCCCTCCAGATTTATATGCGCCTCCTTTTTAAACTTCATGCTAGCGCCGCCCTACTGCAGTTGGCGCGTTCACACATTCATCTCCCAGCATTCTCCAACAAATTGGCACCGGTGGCAGCGCATGCGCGGGTTGTAATCCCGGCTCTTCATTGAGCTGAGATGCCAGCCAGGGAGGCACTAGGGCAAGACTTTGAAAAGAAGACTCATACAAATGCAGAGGGACCAGAGCAGAGCTGAAGACCCTACCCCAGTCCCACCACACAGCTCCGCCCTGATGCACAAAGAGGCGATTTGCACCAGAATTGCTGCAGATTTTTTCACTATAAGTTTCCGTTACATCAGTATAAGAGCCACATTACGGCCATATCGTAACGTTAACAGGTTTTGTGGTGACAGGTTCTCTCTACCTAAGATTTCTGGCTTAATGAATGTCACAGCTCATGAATTAGATGATGATATTCACTCTCCCCCCAGCGCACCCTGTCCCCCCCACCCCCAGCGCCCCTGTCCCCCATGTGCACCCTGTGCCCCCCAAGCTCCACTCTTTTTGGCAGAGCCATGTGAAACTTTTGTAAAAACACTAACAATTATTTTCAGAGTGATTGCTGCTGTCATTCTGGAGCCGCTGCTTTGGGGATTCGGGGTTCAGGTTTGCAGTAATATCATAGTGGGCGGTTTGGTGATCTCCATGGTGCGTTTCTCTCCAGATCAGGTGCGCACACTCCCTGGACCCATCACATGCAGCCGAGCTCCGGACTTGTCTGTTCCTGCCGTAGAATTCGATACTTTTTATTCTTTAATATTTCTGCTATTTTTCTATTTGTTGCTTATTTGCCCGCTATGGGTGAACGTGGCCGGGTTCGTGTCAGCCCCATCCGCCCCATCCGGCTGATGCTAATCGTCCTTATGAAATGATATAGACAGAGTCGAGTGGCGTCTGATCTTCACGGGGCAGAAAATACAGACTAAAAAGAAGGAAAGAAATAAGGAATGATCAGAAATACAAATCTCTTAGGTGTTTTATCGGCCCCTCGGGGCCACATTCTACAGCAAGGAACGGATCCACACAGTTGCTCTGGATCAATCGGTAATATATCACTCTACTCATTATTTGCTATAATTTTTCTCTGCCTTCCATAGGAACAGACTTTGCTCCGTCACACACAACCTGGAGCTTCAGATGGAAAGTTCCCTATTTAAGGGGTACTTTGTACGTTGCGACATCGCTAGCATCGGATGTCGAGCACGATAGCACCCGCCCCCGTTGCACATGCGATATTTTGTGATAGCTGCCGTAGCGAACATTATCGCTACGGCAGCTTCACACGCACTTACCTGCCCTGCGACGTCGTTTTGGCCGGCGACCCGCCTCCTTCCTAAGGGGGCGGGTCGTGCGGCGTCACAGCGATGTCACACGGCAGGCGGCCAATAGAAACGGAGGGGCGGAGATGAGCGGGACGTAAACATCCCGTCCACCTCCTTCCTTCCGCATAGCTGGTGGAGGCAGGTAAGGAGATGTTCCTCGCTCCTGCGGCTTCACACACAGCGATGTTGCTGCCGCAGGAACGAGGAGCAACATCGTATCTCCTATTGGTGCGACATTATGAAAATGACCGACGCTACACAGATCACCGATTTTTTACGCTTTTGCGTTCGTTTATCGGCGCATCTAGGCTTTACACGTTGCGACGTCGTTACCTGCGCCGGATGTGCGTCACTTTCGATTTGACCCCGACGATATCGCAGTAGCGATGTCGCAACGTGCAAAGTACCCCTAAGAGTCTTGAACATAAATGGATAAAGGGGATCTGTCATCAGATTTCACAATACAAACTCCATACAATAATACATAGATATCATAGATTTCATAAATATCATAGATGAGGCCGGTATATTTACTTTGAAATTCCATATGGGAATGGTTTACCAGGCCTAATAAATTTATTTAATAGCATAGATAATTCATATTCTGAGATCTGGTGACAGATCCTCTGTTGTTTGCTGTGCCTTAAAAATGTTTCCTTGTAATCTGTATAAGGAAAAGCATCATTCGGGTCTGCTATGCTGGGGAAGCGCATCCTCCAGTAGCAGCGCCCCTCAGTATATACTGTATATATAAAACACTTTACATAAAACACAGTACACACTCAGTAGGAGTGAGATCATCTGACTACCTCCTACATGCCTCCCTTCTTAAGTCTGGCAGTCCTCGGCCAGAACTTTACTAGAACAAACATTTTTTACCTTTGAGTCCACTTAACCATCTGGGTACTGGATGATAATATTTATAAAGGAGTCCCAAAACGAGTTGCCCTTCAGCGACAGTCCTTCCTTTCTGCCACAGACAGATCATACAGCGCAACTCAGTCCGGGAGGACCCACTCCTCAGGGTCCGCCAGCTCCTTTCTCCTCCTCCCCTTTCTGTGGATGCCAGTGCTGGAAAAACAAAACTGTTTTGAAGGACCAGTGATAAACAAAGGTCCACAGCTTAAAGTCCTTGGGAAAAGGAGGACAAAGTCTTTGGTACAAAGGGGCAATATCCACAGGTCAAGGTGTAAAGCCCATGGAATAAGAGACAGTGTGCACAGGGCAAGGGCAAATGGCCTAAGCACCCGCGTTGCCGTTCGGCATTCCAGAAGAGGGGAGCACAACATGTGCAAGAAAAGATGAGGAGAGGAAAAACAAACAAAAAGTACCTTTTGGCCACTTAGGTCATCTTCAGGGACTGCATCTTCAGACTTGTCTCCACGGGATGCAGAACAGTCCCATAAAGGAGGTACAACTGGCACAACTGGGGGACGTCATCGGGGTCCGGTTCTTCTCACTATCAAACAGGTGGAAATTTTCTTTCTTACTGGTTCTGGAAGTAGTAGAATTTTCCTTCAAACATGAATTTCACTCTCTGTTACGTCACCACCGGAGTCCGCTCCATCAACTTCTACTCCGATCGCCAGGCGACGCCGTGTTCCTGCCGTGAATAGTGCTGGTGATGGGAGAGGAGTCGATGCCAGCAGCGCCAGTTGGCGCACGCTCCGCTCCATCCACTGGTCTGGGTTTCCTGGGGATCTACAGTACCACTGGCTGACTGTAGGTGGCGGGTGTCTCCCAGCTGAAGTACCATCATACAGCTACAGCCTATGGGAAGACACCACACCCTTTTTAATGCCCCTCCTGTCTGCTGACCTCTGCCAGAGATTGTTCTGAAAATTCTGGCTCCTGTTTCGTCCTGTTCTGTGATTTTGTGTGCTGATTACCGCTTGCTTCCTGACTACCTGTCCTGCCTGCTGTTTTTGTACATCGCTGCCCGATCCAGTTTTGACCTTGCTTGTTTCTGATTACGTCCTTGCCTGCCGATTCTGTTCCTGTTCCGCAATTCCTGGTTTGACCCTGCCTGATGACTACTTTCTCAGACTTCCACAGGTAATGATCACCTTGGGCCCTGTGTAATTCCAAATTCCTGTATAGGGGTTAAAGGGTTTCAGGGTTCTGGGGGTCCAGCTTGGTGAGAGGCTTCCCTCTAGCCTGTCCATTACATCCCGTCTGAGTCTGTGGATCCAGACAGGTGTTATACTCTACTTACATAGGCTGCATAGGTGCCTTGGGGACTTTCCACCTTCACGTACACTACTCGGAGTCCCACTGTGAAGGAGCTATCGCCCCAAACGAAATGACCACGCTCCGCTGTGGCCGCCTCAATGAAAGCCCAATCCTGAGTCCCGTCTGCCAAGATGTATCTGCGGCCACTTCTTCCTCAGTAGCCAGCTGTTGGTACCTGCCAGGGCTCCGAATCCCACTCCTGTAGGGTCCACTCATGCTCCGCCTCTGCAAGACTCCAGCTGACCACATCTTGCAACAGCTGCTGTATCTGGACCCTCCAGTCGGGATTCTCCTGAATGGCTGGCTCACCTCCGGGCGTCTCTTCGATGGGCGTCGCCTCTGCTATGGTCCAACCAGCGCTTTTCAGCAACTGTAATGGCACTGGCTAACAAAGTTTGGGGAGTCTCCATTTTCCGAACTTCTCCCTCCAAGGTGGACCTCTTCCAGTTCTTCCTCTAGTTTCTTCAGGGCTACCGCCCATTCACCCTCAGCTTCTCGAAGAGTGCTGGACTCTTTGTTGCTGATGCATAGGCCGGAGGCGGGCACCTCTACTCACGGGGAATTCCTTAATACCCAGCCTCTGCAGTTGTGACTCAGTGCTTCGCGCTCTTTTTCTCGCCCTCTGCTGAACTTGCTAAGGCCGGGTTTTTCTGTAGATGGGGTGATTCTTAATCCCCAGCTTCCAAGCGTTCCAGACAACGTTTCACGCTCTTTTGCTGCAGGGACACCCACGATGGAGCGATGTCTATTCCCTTTTTATTTGTTCCTGTGTACCTTGTTTACTTCACGTGTCATCCCCACAGTCCATCTTGACAGATTGTGCTAGGATCGACCCTGCTTGCAGCATCACTTGTATGAGGGGGCTCCACTCCCCTTCCTTAGTTTGTGCATGTGTTCCGCCCCGGCTGGGGGGTCCGACACTTACTTGCATCTTCTGCCGCATGTCTGCCGCCCCACTGCCAGTCACCGTTGGAGATGATACGATTACGACGCTTTTGCGATCGTTAATCGTATCATCTAGGATTTACACACTACGATATCGACTGCGACGCCAGATGTGCGTCACTTTCAATTTGACCCCACCGACATCGCACCTGCGATGTCGTGTGCAAAGCCCGCCTAAGTCTCCTATGTTACCACCCGCACATCACCCTCTGTCGCTCCTCCCTCTGCCTCTAAGTCTCCTATGCTACCACAGTATCTATCTCTGGCCCTGCTGCACCCGCACATCACCCTCTGCCGCTCCTCTCTCTGCCTCTAAGTCTCCTATGCTACCACAGTATCTATCTCTGGCCCTGCTGCACCCGCACATCACCCTCTGCCGCTCCTCCCTCTGCCTCTAAGTCTCCTATGCTACCACAGTATCTATCTCTGGCCCTGCTGCACCCGCACATCACCCTCTGCCGCTCCTCCCTCTGCCTCTAAGTCTCCTATGCTACCACAGTATCTATCTCTGGCCCTGCTGCACCCGCACATCACCCTCTGCCGCTCCTTCCTCTGCCTCTAAGTCTCCTATGTTACCACAGTATCTATCTCTGGGTCTGCTGCATCCGCACATCACCCTCTGACGCTCCTCTCTGCCTCTAAGTCTCCTATGTTACCACAGTATCTATCTCTGGCCCTGCTGCACCCGCACATCACCCTCTGCCGCTCCTCCCTTTGCCTCTAAGTCTCCTATGTTACCACAGTATCTATCTCTGGCCCTGCTGCACCCGCACATCACCCTCTGCCGCTCCTCTCTCTGCCTCTAAGTCTCCTATGTTACCACAGTATCTATCTCTGGCCCTGCTGCACCCGCACATCACCCTCTGCCGCTCCTCCCTCTGCCTCTAAGTCTCCTATGTTACCACAGTATCTATCGCTGGCCCTGCTGCACCCGCACATCACCCTCTGCCGCTCCTCCCTCTGCCTCTAAGTCTCCTGTTACCACAGTATCTATCGCTGGCCCTGCTGCACTCGCACATCACCCTCTGCCGCTCCTCCCTCTGCCTCTAAGTCTCCTATGTTACCACAGTATCTATCGCTGGCCCTGCTGCACCCGCACATCACCCTCTGCCGCTCCTCCCTCTGCCTCTAAGTCTCGTATGCTACCACAGTATCTATCTCTGGCCCTGCTGCACCCGCACATCACCCTCTGTCGCTCCTCCCTCTGCCTCTAAGTCTCCTATGCTACCACAGTATCTATCTCTGGCTCTGCTGCACCCGCACATCACCCTCTGCCGCTCCTCTCTCTGCCTCTAAGTCTCCTATGCTACCACAGTATCTATCTCTGGCCCTGCTGCACCCGCACATCACCCTCTGCCGCTCCTCCCTCTGCCTCTAAGTCTCCTATGTTACCACAGTATCTATCTCTGGCCCTGCTGCACCCGCACATCACCCTCTGCCGCTCCTCTCTCTGCCTCTAAGTCTCCTATGTTACCACAGTATCTATCGCTGGCCCTGCTGCACCCGCACATCACCCTCTGTCGCTCCTCCCTCTGCCTCTAAGTCTCCTATGCTACCACAGTATCTATCTCTGGCTCTGCTGCACCCGCACATCACCCTCTGCCGCTCCTCTCTCTGCCTCTAAGTCTCCTATGCTACCACAGTATCTATCTCTGGCCCTGCTGCACCCGCACATCACCCTCTGCCGCTCCTCCCTCTGCCTCTAAGTCTCCTATGTTACCACAGTATCTATCTCTGGCCCTGCTGCACCCGCACATCACCCTCTGCCGCTCCTCTCTCTGCCTCTAAGTCTCCTATGTTACCACAGTATCTATCTCTGACCCTGCTGCACCCGCACATCACCCTCTGCCGCTCCTCTCTCTGCCTCTAAGTCTCCTATGTTACCACAGTATCTATCTCTGGCTCTGCTGCATCCACACATCACCCTCTGCCGCTCCTTCCTCTGCATCTAAAGGCTGCTTTACACGGTACGACCGATTGTGCGATTTCACAATCGATCGTACCCGCCCCCGTCCTTTTTGCGTCACGGGCAAATCGCTGCCCGTGTCGCACAAACTTAGTAACCCCCGTCACACATACTTACCTCTCGTGCGACCACGCTGTGGGCGGCGAACGTCCACTTCCTGGAGTGGGAGGGACGTTCGGCGTCACAGCGACGTCACACGGCCGCCGGCCAATAGAAGCAGAGGGGCGGAGATGAGCGGGACGTAAACATCCCGCCCACCTCCTTCCTTCCACATAGAGCCGGCGGCGGCCGCGGGAGGCAGGTGAGCTGCTCATCGTTCCCGTGGTGTCACACGGAGCGGCGTGTGCTACCACGGAAACGATGGTCAACTAAATTAAACGATATTTTGGAACCTAGCGAGCAGTACCCGACTCACGATTTGTGAGCGATACTGCGTCGCTAGGAGGTGTCACACAGGCCGGCATCGCCAGCGATGCCGGATGTGCGTCACAAAAGCCGTGACCCCGACGATCTATCGCACGATAGATTGTCTGGTGTAAAGCAGCCTTAAGTCTCCTATGTTACCACAGTATCTATCTCTGGCCCTGCTGCACCCGCACATCACCCTCTGCCGCTCCTCCCTCTGCCTCTAAGTATCCTATGTTACCACAGTATCTATCTCTGGCCCTGCTGCACTCGCACATCACCCTCTGCCGCTCCTCCCTCTGCCTCTAAGTCTCCTATGTTACCACAGTATCTATCTCCGGCCCTGCTGCACCCGCACATCACCCTCTGCCGCTCCTCCCTCTGCCTCTAAGTCTCCTATGTTACCACAGTATCTATCTCCGGCCCTGCTGCACCCGCACATCACCCTCTGCCGCTCCTCCCTCTGCCTCTAAGTCTCCTATGTTACCACAGTATCTATCTCCGGCCCTGCTGCACCCGCACATCACCCTCTGCCGCTCCTCCCTCTGCCTCTAAGTCTCCTATGTTAGCACAGTATCTATCTCCTGCCCTGCTGCACTCGCACATCACCCTCTGCCTCTAAGTCTCCTATGTTACCACAGTATCTATCTCCTGCCCTGCTGCACTCGCACATCACCCTCTGCCGCTCCTCCCTCTGCCTCTAAGTCTCCTATGTTAGCACAGTATCTATCTCCTGCCCTGCTGCACTCGCACATCACCCTCTGCCTCTAAGTCTCCTATGTTACCACAGTATCTATCTCCTGCCCTGCTGCACTCGCACATCACCCTCTGCCGCTCCTCTCTGCCTCTAAGTCTCCTATGTTACCACAGTATCTATCTCTGGCCCTGCTGCACCCGCACATCACCCTCTGCCGCTCCTCTCTCTGCCTCTAAGTCTCCTATGTTACCACAGTATCTATCTCTGGCCCTGCTGCACTCGCACATCACCCTCTGCCGCTCCTCCCTCTGCCTCTAAGTCTCCTATGTTACCACAGTATCTATCGCTGGCCCTGCTGCACCCGCACATCACCCTCTGCCGCTCCTCCCTCTGCCTCTAAGTCTCCTATGTTACCACAGTATCTATCTCTGGCCCTGCTGCACCCGCACATCACCCTCTGCCGCTCCTCCCTCTGCCTCTAAGTCTCCTATGTTACCACAGTATCTATCTCCGGCCCTGCTGCACCCGCACATCACCCTCTGCCGCTCCTCCCTCTGCCTCTAAGTCTCCTATGTTAGCACAGTATCTATCTCCTGCCCTGCTGCACTCGCACATCACCCTCTGCCGCTCCTCCCTCTGCCTCTAAGTCTCCTATGTTACCACAGTATCTATCGCTGGCCCTGCTGCACCCGCACATCACCCTCTGCCGCTCCTCCCTCTGCCTCTAAGTCTCCTATGTTACCACAGTATCTATCGCTGGCCCTGCTGCACCCGCACATCACCCTCTGCCGCTCCTCCCTCTGCCTCTAAGTCTCCTATGTTACCACAGTATCTATCTCTGGCCCTGCTGCACCCGCACATCACCCTCTGCCGCTCCTCTCTGCCTCTAAGTCTCCTATGTTACCACAGTATCTATCTCCTGCCCTGCTGCACCCGCACATCACCCTCTGCCGCTCCTCCCTCTGCATCTAAGTCTCCTATGTTACCACAGTATCTATCTCTGGCCCTGCTGCACCCGCACATCACCCTCTGCCGCTCCTCCCTCTGCCTCTAAGTCTCCTATGTTACCACAGTATCTATCTCTGGCCCTGCTGCACCCGCACATCACCCTCTGCCGCTCCTCCCTCTGCGTCTAAGTCTCCTATGTTACCACAGTATCTATCTCCTGCCCTGCTGCACTCGCACATCACCCTCTGCCGCTCCTCCCTCTGCATCTAAGTCTCCTATGTTACCACAGTATCTATCTCTGGCCCTGCTGCATCCGCACATCACCCTCTGCCGCTCCTCCCTCTGCCTCTAAAGGCCCATTTACACACAACGATATCGCTAACGAGATAACGTTGGGGGTCACGGTGTTTGTAACGCATATCCGGCGTCGTTAGCGACGTCGTGTGTAACCGCTCTGCGCGAGTGTTAACTATCAAAAATACTCACCTAATCGTTGATCGTTGACACGTCGTTCATTTTCAAAATCTCGTTGGTCGTTGTGGACGTGGACGAACAACAGCTTACCTAAGGCCTCCGGCAACGAGGTGGGCGTGTCTTTCATTCGTCTGCTCTCCGCCCCTCCACTTCTATTGGCCGCCTGCCGTGTGACGTCGCTGTGACGCCGCACGAACCGCCCCCTTAGAAAAGAGGCAGTTCGCCGGCAACAGCGACGTCGCACGGCAGGTAAGTCCGTGTTACTGGGACTAACGATATTGTGCGCCATGGGCAGCGATTTGCCCATGACGCACAACCGATGGGGGCGGGTTCGATCGGCCTTAAAGGGTGCTTTACACGCTGCGATATCGCTAATGATTTATCGTCGTGGTTACGTCGTTAGTGACGCACATCCGGCGTCCTTAGAGACATCGCAGCGCGTGACACGTACGAACTATCTTAAACGACCGCAAAACAGGCAAAAATCGTTGGTTTTGGAGAGGTCGTCCTAAAACCAAATATCCTTGTTTGCTTATTAGCGATGTTGTTCATCATTCCTGCGGCAGCACAGATCGCTATGTGTGACACCGCAGGAGCGAGGAACCTCTCCTTACCTGCCTCCACCGGCAATGCGGAAGGAAGGATGTGGGCGGGATGTTACGGCCACTCATCTCCGCCCCTCCGCTTTTATTGGCCGCCTGCCGTGTGACATCGCTGTGATGCTGCACGACCCACCCCCTTAGAAAGGAGGCGGATCGCCGGCCAGAGCGACGTCACTGACCAGGTATGTGCGTGTGACGCTGCCGTAGCGATAATGTTCACTACGGCAGCGATCACACAATATCGCACACACGACGGGGGCGGGTGCTATCGCGCACAACATCGCTTGCAATTGCTAGAGATATTGCAGCGTGTAAAGCACCCTTAACTCTTAGTCTACAAAATTCTGTATTATTATTACTGTGGTTGGTTCCTATCTATACTATTTCCTACTTAGCATTCTTGTAGATTAATACCTGTTACTCCTATATTACACATTACTCTATATCTATCTGCTCACACTCCTATGATTTTACATCATACAGTTATGCATTAACCACACATGACAAATTACACGTTATATACTACAATACAGAAAATAACTAAACGTATTTATTTTTATTTAATTATCCTCCAGACAGTGCAAAGTTATGATTTTCTTATTTTGCTTCCTTCTCTCACAATTACCAAGCTGCAGTGGTGCTTTAATGTCAAATTCATGCTCCTTTAGAAGTTGCCTTTGTCTGCTGCTCAGCCAAGATTCCTAAACTATATTCTAACCATCTTCCCTCGCCTGATCCGCTCTACTCTCTACCAGGGAGACAGGGAAATTCCCATACACAGACTGAATATAATGTTCAACACTTTGCTGAGCAGAAGTTAAAAGCAGCTTCTAAAGGAGCAGGAACCAGGAATTGAGATAGCACTGCAGTATAGTGTTTTTAGAGCGAAGAATGCAAAATAAGGAAATATTATATATCATAAAAGTCTAAAACTTTGCAATTTGCAAGAAAATGTAAATAAAATTAAAAAGTTTACCTACTCTTTAAATAAAAACATATTTTTTCTAGTTAGCCACTTTGCATACATTTTTTTGTCTAATAAAGATACCACAATACATGTTTATACTTTTTATGTAATATAATTGTCAGAGCAAATCCAAATGAGATAGTGGCGTCTTAGTTATGTCAATGGTCACAGCAGCACAGAGAACATCAGGAGTGTTCCAAGGTCACTTGAAAGGTCAGGAACTTTTCCCTATTTTTCTAGTAGGTGGAAACAGCGGAGTCTGCCGCCAGTGACACTGCTGACATGTTGAGTGTGATCTGTTATACCTCTGTTCTGCTGGCGTTGTTCCATTACCCTGGTGGGTTGGGGGGGACAGAGGATAGAAGGGTCCGGGGGATTTGACCCCACGTTATAGACAGTTCATGGAATGCAGGTTTGTGGGGTAAACGCACCTGTAATAACCACATCCACGCGGCTCACTCCTTCTTGATGGCTTTTCGTTTGCTGGTCTTGGCCTGATCGTTGTTTTTCTTGCTCTTCTCAGGTCTGGGCTCCTTTTCTCCTCTAGGCAGTGAAGCATAGGACGTCACCGCTATGGACGCATAGATGACCAGTCCTTGATATCCACCTAGCACCAGGCAGATTGGCTGCGCCACCACGAAGAGGCAGAAGACATTGAGCGAGGCCGCCGCTCCCAGCTCCAACCTGTTCCCACGACTTTCCCAGGACAAGGTGGCAAAGTAGAGCAGAGCTATGGCCGGATAGAAGAGCTGCTCCTCCATGTTCAAGAGGATCCGGAGGAGCCGGGGTAAAGTCTGAAGGTCTCCGGGAAAGGTGCGTCCACACAGTTTAACTCTTCATAATCCACAAATAACAAGCAATTAGGAATGATTGGATTGATTAATGTAATGTAAGGCTTTCATCTCTTTCAGTAAATTCTCACAATTAGTTTATGTTACGTTTTTCCACTGTGTATTTTCATGTACAAAAACACAGCGTATAACAGCAAAATGCATAACATGTGTATAAAGTGCACGACGTGTGTAAAGTGCACGACGTGTGTAAAGTGCACGACGTGTGTAAAGTGCACCACGTGTGTAAAGTGCACGACGTGTGTAAAGTGCACCACGTGTGTAAAGTGCACGACGTGTGTAAAGTGCACCACGTGTGTAAAGTGCACGACGTGTGTAAAGTGCATGACGTGTAAAGTGCACCACGTGTGTAAAGTGCACGAGGTGTGTAAAGTACACGACATGTGTTAAATGCATAACATGTATAAAGTGCACGACATGTGTAAAGTGCACGACGTGTGTAAAGTGCACGATGTGTGTAAAATGCATGACGTGTTAAATGCATAACATGTATAAAGTGCACGACATGTGTAAAGTGCACGACGTTTGTGACATGTATAAAGTGTATAAAGTGCATGACATATGACGTGTATAAAGTGCATGACGTGTATAAAGTACGGTATATAACGTGTGTAACGTGTGTGGATTTTATAGAAATCTAATCGTCACTATGCTGTTTCTTAACACTGCAGAAAGTGACCTGAAAACTGTAAGAAGTCAATTTTCTCCTAAGGTAAATATGCATTTTATTTGCTGACTTTCCCTATAGACTTGACTGAGATGGGTGGAGCAGGGACAGGAACGGTGCATAGCGAAGTCAATGGATGGAGCAGGGACAGGAATGGGGCATAGCAGGGTAAATAGGTGGAGCAGGGACAGGTACGGGGCATGGCAAGGTAAATGGGTGGAGCAGGGACAGGAATGGGGCATTGTGGAGTCAATGGGTGGAGCAGGGACAAGAAAGGGGCATAGCGGAGTCAATGGGTGGAGCAGGGGCAGGAACGGGGCATGGTGGGGTAAATGGGTTGAGCAGGGACAGGAGCGGGGCATAATGTAGTCAATGGGTGGAGCAGGGACAGTAACGGGGCATAGCGGAGTCAATGGGTGGAGCATGGACAGGAACGGGGCATGGCAGGGTAAATAGGTTGAGCAGGGATGGAAATGGGACACAGCAGGGTAAATGGGTGGAGCAGGAACAGAAACGATGCATGGCATGGCAAATGGGTGGAGCAGGGACAGTAACAGGGCATAGCGGAGTCAATGGGTGGAGCAGGGACAGTAATGGGGCATAGCGGAGTCAATGGGTGGAGCAGGGAGAGTAACGGGGCATAGTGGAGTCAATGGGTGGAGCAGGGACAGTAACGGTGCATAGCGGAGTCAATGGGTGGAGCAGGGACAGTAACGGTGCATAGCGGAGTCAATGGGTGGAGCAGGGACAGTAACGGGGCATAGCGGAGTCAATGGGTGGAGCAGGGACAGTAACGGGGCATAGCGGAGTCAATGGGTGGAGCAGGGACAGTAACGGGGCATAGCGGAGTCAATGGGTGGAGCAGGGACAGTAACGGGGCATAGCGGAGTCAATGGGTGGAGCAGGGACAGTAACTGGGCATAGCGGAGTCAATGGGTGGAGCAAGAATGGGAACGGGGCATAGCAGACTAAATGGGTGGAGCAGGGACAGGAATGGGGCATAGCGGAGTCAATGGGTGGAGCAGGGACAGGAAAGGGGCATTGTGGAGTCAATGGGTGGAGCAGGGACAAGAAAGGGGCATAGCGGAGTCAATGGGTGGAGCAGGGGCAGGAACGGGGCATGGTGGGGTAAATGGGTTGAGCAGGGACAGGAGCGGGGCATAATGTAGTCAATGGGTGGAGCAGGGACAGTAACGGGGCATAGCGGAGTCAATGGGTGGAGCATGGACAGGAACGGGGCATGGCAGGGTAAATAGGTTGAGCAGGGATGGAAATGGGACACAGCAGGGTAAATGGGTGGAGCAGGAACAGAAACGATGCATGGCATGGCAAATGGGTGGAGCAGGGACAGTAACAGGGCATAGCGGAGTCAATGGGTGGAGCAGGGACAGTAATGGGGCATAGCGGAGTCAATGGGTGGAGCAGGGAGAGTAACGGGGCATAGTGGAGTCAATGGGTGGAGCAGGGACAGTAACGGTGCATAGCGGAGTCAATGGGTGGAGCAGGGACAGTAACGGTGCATAGCGGAGTCAATGGGTGGAGCAGGGACAGTAACGGGGCATAGCGGAGTCAATGGGTGGAGCAGGGACAGTAACGGGGCATAGCGGAGTCAATGGGTGGAGCAGGGACAGTAACGGGGCATAGCGGAGTCAATGGGTGGAGCAGGGACAGTAACGGGGCATAGCGGAGTCAATGGGTGGAGCAGGGACAGTAACTGGGCATAGCGGAGTCAATGGGTGGAGCAAGAATGGGAACGGGGCATAGCAGACTAAATGGGTGGAGCAGGGACAGGAATGGGGCATAGCGGAGTCAATGGGTGGAGCAGGGACAGGAAAGGGGCATAGCGGAGTCAATGGGTGGAGCAGGGACAGTAACGGGGCATAGCGGAGTCAATGGGTGGAGCAGGGACAGTAACGGGGCATAGCGGAGTCAATGGGTGGAGCAGGGACAGGAATGGGGCATAGCAGGCTAAATGGGTGGAGCAGGGACAGGAATGGGGCATGGCGGGGTAAATGCATGCAGCAGGGATGGGACTGGGGTACGGTGAGGGGGACACCACAGCTCGTCAAATTCATGACAAAATTGCTGTAGACCTGTAAGGTTTGGCCGTTCTTCGGACGCGCCTCATTCTTTTAGGGCCGTGCACCTCTTAATGAATCAGGAGCGTCTGACTCCAACATGTCTGCTCATCAGGACTGCTGAGAAAAGCGCCGGTCTTGATGAATTGGGGTCTTAGAATTTAGATCCAACCAATTTTGTCATTTAGAACCGTACAATGTTTTTGTCCAGTGGTGCAGGGGATGTGATGAGGTCGGTCATTACCCTCCTCCACCGATAAACATTACACATGGAGAAGCTGTTTTTGCTGATTTTTAGTTGGCGGCGGCCATGGATGGGGCAGGAGATATCTCCTACATCAGGGCCATTGGGTCTATGAGCAGTTACGTCCCAGGCGGGCGGTCTCATGCAGGTAGAGGGGTCTTTCCTTTTCCAGGCCTTGATATTTACAGGGTAATTTGTATATCTTGAAGGCATCATTGGGCACATAGGGGCGTTTGTATATTTTTTTTAAATGGTAAAATGAAGTTTTTGGAAACGTTAGGAGACTGTAAGAATGTATGAAGCTAAAATGTGTAATAAAAACTACTGCTACACTGTGATAAAATCTCGTAGGTTTTGTTATTTACTGTGCATGAATCGTGATGATATCCTGTCACAATAAAAACTAGAAAATCCAGCGATTGCTCCAGCCTTTAATTTCACTGATCCAGACTCGGCACCAGAGAGGGCGAGGAATTGTCCCGATGTCTAGCAGCCGATGCTGGAGGCCTCTTCGGTCATTAGAGCCGAGGCTGCGCACACGGTGGACGAGGCGCTGCAAGAGCCTCGTTAGATGAATGGTATTTAGCAGAGAGATCCCGGCGCCTCTGTGATCACACCAGTCATATCAATGGCTCATTCCAGCCGGGAGGGCGGAGATAGATGGAAATACGCCAAGGGGGCACGGAGGCCAGTGCTTGGTCTGAACAGTCATTGTGCCGGCTCCCTTTAATCTCCATCACTTGTGACTTGTGGCCTCTCCTGCCATCATGTGCGCTTAGTGTTGAGGACTGTATGGAGGAGTTGGGCGCTTGTTTCTGGTCTCTTTTGCACTTTATAAATAATCTTGAACCCTGACACTTGGACCAAGACTCTGAAACCTGCTGTCACGCAGTAACTGTGCGCTTCTGCCAGGTATAAGGGAACTCCCGGCGAGCACCGCAACATACAGGGTGCACAGGGAACACGATGCAACGGTGAGCCCTGGCGCTAAGAAGAGGGGAGCGGGGGTCACCTCCTGCCACTCACCTGAGGCAGATCCCTGCACTCCCTAATGTCCCTAAACACGTCCTTCCCCCCATCGCCGATCACCCTCACTTGCCCTGAGCTCAACCTATCTAGTAGGAAGATCGGCAAGAGCACTGGTCCCACCACTGCACTAATACAACACAAGGGAAGGGAGACAGACAGAGGGAAAATAGACACTAAAGGAAAGCAATCCAAACTCCTGCAATGCAGCTAAACACCACAGCTGCAGCTGTCACCACTCCTCAGCTTCTTCCAGAGACTGGCTCCTTCCAAAGTGGTCAGCATAAGAAGGAGAATCTATAACTAACCATAACCTAACGATGAGATGACTCTGCTCATCCCATCCCAATCTATACAGCTAAGCTGACAAGTGAGCTACATAGCGCAAGACAGGCCTATCGTACTTATTTTTACTGCGATAGTGGTCAGCGTAACACTGGAATATCTTAAGATGTTTTATGTGGATGAGTGCATAACAAATAATAAAAGAAGCTGCATTTTATTTACTATGTTCATGGTGATTATATTGCTGAGCAGCTTATTCCCAGCACATCTATCCCATAATCAAATTGCAACCAGCGCACAGAAACTGGGAAAATATAAAGCATTGCTAATAATTTACCTTCTGCTTCAGATTCTTTCCATGTTTCGATATCTTGTCCCTGTCGCAGCTGTGTGAACCAAAGTGAAATTCCTGTTTATAGTAATTAGCTAACGAGCAGAGCAGTTATCAGCAGATGTCTGCAAAACGAGACGGCTTCTCTCCGGCGGGACAAGGACAAAGCTTTCTACATGATATGTGAGTCGTCTCCCGGCCGTCGGCGGCTCAGCACCATGAGCTGAAATACAGGGGCTTAAAGCCCAAAAATAAGGAACCGAGAGAAGAGGAAGTGAAATGGTCTGTTTATTCTCCGGGAGGTTGTGACATCATCATGGCCGGACGAAGCGGCAGACACCAGACCGGACGGAGCGGCGGACACCAGACCGGACGGAGCGGCGGACACCAGACCGGACGGAGCGGCGTACACCAGACCGGACGGAGCGGCGTACACCAGACCGGACGGAGCGGCGTACACCAGACCGGACGGAGCGGCGGACACCAGACCGGACGGAGCGGCGGACACCAGACCAGACGGAGCGGCGGACACCAGACCAGACGGAGCGGCAGACACCAGACCAGACGGAGCGGCAGACACCAGACCGGACGGAGCGGCGGACACCAGACCGGACGGAGCGGCGGACACCAGACCGGACGGAGCAGCAGACACCAGACCGGATGGAGCGGCGGACACCAGACCGGATGGAGCAGCAGACACCAGACCGGATGGAGCAGCGGGCATCAGACCAGAAGTTTACTCTCTAATGAGATCAATCATTTGCATATCTGGGAAGATTTTGCTGCAACATTAAAAGCATTCATATCCTGTATGGAGGCTCCTTGGAACATTACATGGTGCCCAATCTGTCCAGGAAAGTCAATAAATCCATTACTGTGGCTGTACCGTGTGTGACACAATGATGGACCCATTGGATTAACCCAAGGACAACAGGAAAAGCCTCTGGTTTGGGTGTCCTTTCCACATTTACAGTATCTGACTCTATAAGTGGAATCTTGTGTGAACAGGACCACGCCTTTAATGAATGAGATGAGAAAATCACCCTAAATAGTAACTGCACTGAGCTGCGGTTACCGCAGTGTAACAAACAGGCCCTGAATGCAGCGCACAGAGAGGGATGACACAGTGCTGACTTTACACTGTATTATTTGCACAGGTTGATATATTGGGGGTTGGGAACTCAATGTAAGCACCAGGGGAGACAGTATATTAGCGCAAACAGCCACAATAACCGTGGATTCAGGATATACGCACAATGACTGTAACTCTTATCAGCACGTTACCCTGAAAACCACCATGAAAAAACAACCCCCTTCACAACAGAAGATGTAACCCCTCTAACCACCATCAGGTCACCCACTAATCTGGTCACCTTACTTGAGAGGTTATAAGCAGAGCGGGGCCTAAGTCCCTTCAGCTCCTACCTGAGCACCCATAAATGGATACTACACCTTCAATTACCACATCACCCAGCAGGAGGCAAAGGCCCAGGCCACTCTGACTCTTGACTGGCGGCATCTGCAGCTTGACCACCAAGTGTGGATTTGGGATCTTGACCAGTGGTGTCTGTGGCTTGCCACATAACTTAGGATCGGGGTTTTGACTGGCAGCATCTGCGGCTTGACCACGTAGCTCAGACTCAGGGTTTTGACTGGCGGTGTCTGTGGCTTGCCACATAACTTAGGATCGGGGTTTTGACTGGCAGCACCTGCGGCTTCACCACGTAGCTCAGACTCAGGGTTTTGACTGGCAGCATCTGCGGCTTCACCACGTAGATCAGACTCAGGGTTTTGACTGGCAGCATCTGCGGCTTCACCACGTAGCTCAGACTCAGGGTTTTGACTGGCAGCATCTGCGGCTTCACCACGTAGATCAGACTCAGGGTTTTGACTGGCAGCATCTGCGGCTTGACCACGTAGCTCAGACTCAGGGTTTTGACTGGCAGCATCTGCGGCTTGACCACGTAGCTCAGACTCAGGGTTTTGACTGGCAGCATCTGCGGCTTCACCACGTAGATCAGACTCAGGGTTTTGACTGGCAGCATCTGCGGCTTGACCACGTAGCTCAGACTCAGGGTTTTGACTGGCAGCATCTGCGGCTTGACCACGTAGCTCAGACTCAGGGTTTTGACTGGCAGCATCTGCGGCTTCACCACGTAGCTCAGACTCAGGGTTTTGACTGGCAGCATCTGCGGCTTCACCACGTAGCTCAGACTCAGGGTTTTGACTGGCAGCATCTGCGGCTTCACCACGTAGCTCAGACTCAGGGTTTTGACTGGCAGCATCTGCGGTTTGACCACGTAGCTCAGACTCAGGGTTTTGACTGGCGGTGTCTGTGGCTTCACCACGTAGCTCAGACTCAGGGTTTTGACTGGCAGCATCTGCGGCTTCACCACGTAGCTCAGACTCAGGGTTTTGACTGGCAGCATCTGCGGCTTCACCACGTAGCTCAGACTCAGGGTTTTGACTGGCAGCATCTGCGGCTTCACCACGTAGATCAGACTCAGGGTTTTGACTGGCAGCATCTGCGGCTTCACCACGTAGCTCAGACTCAGGGTTTTGACTGGCAGCATCTGCGGCTTCACCACGTAGATCAGACTCAGGGTTTTGACTGGCAGCATCTGCGGCTTCACCACGTAGCTCAGACTCAGGGTTTTGACTGGCAGCATCTGCGGCTTCACCACGTAGATCAGACTCAGGGTTTTGACTGGCAGCATCTGCGGTTTGACCACGTAGCTCAGACTCAGGGTTTTGACTGGCGGTGTCTGTGGCTTCACCACGTAGCTCAGACTCAGGGTTTTGACTGGCAGCATCTGCGGCTTCACCACGTAGCTCAGACTCAGGGTTTTGACTGACAGCATCTGCGGCTTCACCACGTAGCTCAGACTCAGGGTTTTGACTGGCAGCATCTGCGGTTTGACCACGTAGCTCAGACTCAGGGTTTTGACTGGCGGTGTCTGTGGCTTCACCACGTAGCTCAGACTCAGGGTTTTGACTGGCGGTGTCTGTGGCTTCACCACGTAGATCAGACTCAGGGTTTTGACTGGCAGCATCTGCGGCTTCACCACGTAGCTCAGACTCAGGGTTTTGACTGGCAGCATCTGCGGCTTCACCACGTAGCTCAGACTCAGGGTTTTGACTGGCAGCATCTGCGGCTTGACCACGTAGATCAGACTCAGGGTTTTGACTGGCAGCATCTGCGGCTTGACCACGTAGATCAGACTCAGGGTTTTGACTGGCGGTGTCTGTGACTTGACCACGTAGATCAGACTCAGGGTTTTGACTGGCGGTGTCTGTGGCTTGACCATGTGGCTTTTACCGATAGGTAAAATCTCTGCGCAGGTGACAGTGACGCGTTTTCATCCCTATAGAGACAAACTACATAGAGAAATACACAGGACACAAGACACTGATTATTGTCTTGCAAAATATGAAATAGTCCAGAACGCCGGCAGTAAAATGGCCAATTAATGATTCAGTAAAGCGTCAGGAAAGATTTATGAGTGAACTTCTGAGGCCGTGAGCTGCCGGGAGATAGCGAAACCTCGGCCCTTTATACCACAATAATCACTAATAGTTATTTAAGTATCTGTGAATAACCATTAAGATTTTTTCCTCCTGGTCAAGGGCAGGTCTTGGGGAGTTGGATTTCCTTTATCTCATTAGTTGGAACTAAGCGTTGAAAATTCTCATTATTGTATTACATATGTAAGAACGTAGCACAATAAAAGCACCAAACCGAGAAAACAAACAAGTAACTGCGTTATTAATACATTATATTCCATACTGCACTCAGTATGAGCTGGTGCAGGCGAGCAATTACATTGGACCCATGTGGATTGTGGCACAATACACACTATACATACAATACACAGTATACATACAATACACACTATACATACAATACACACTATACATGCGATACACACTATACATACAATACACAGTATACATACAATACATACAATACACACTATACATACAATACACAGTATACATACAATACACACTATACATACAATACACAGTATACATACAATACACACTATACATACAATACATACAATACACACTACACATACAATACACAGTATACATACAATACACACTATACATACAATACACAGTATACATACAATACATACAATACACACTATACATACAATACACAGTATACATACAATACACACTATACATACAATACACACTATACATACAATACACACTACACATACAATACACACTACACATACAATACACACTACACATACAATACACACTATACATACAATACACACTATACATACAATACACAGTATACATACAATACACAGTATACATACAATACACACTATACATACAATACACACTATACATGCGATACACACTATACATACAATACACAGTATACATACAATACACAGTATACATACAATACATACAATACACACTACACATACAATACACACTACACATACAATACACACTATACATACAATACACACTATACATACAATACACACTATACATACAATACACAGTATACATACAATACACACTATACATACAATACACACTATACATGCGATACACACTATACATACAATACACAGTATACATACAATACATACAATACACACTATACATACAATACACACTATACATACAATACACAGTATACATACAATACACACTACACATACAATACACACTACACATACAATACACACTACACATACAATACACACTATACATACAATACACACTATACATACAATACACACTATACATACAATACACAGTATACATACAATACACACTATACATACAATACACACTATACATACAAAACACACTATACATACAATACACACTATACATACAATACACAGTATACATACAATACATACAATACACACTACACATACAATACACACTATACATACAATACACACTATACATACAATACACACTATACATACAATACACACTATACATACAATACACACTATACATACAATACACACTATACATGCGATACATACTTTTGTCACATTGAGTTTTGATTCATGGTTTAGATCAGGGGTCTAAAACACGCGGCCCCTCAGGGTAGTTCGTGCGGCCCCCAGGCCCGTGCCCCTGGTCACTATCGCGGCAGGTGCAGGGGCCGCAGCCACTGTCTGCACTTTGTGTCAGATGAATGTGATGCTGGCGCTCCACTCTCGCACCGGCAATACAATCATCTTACATAAATCACTGACAGCGACACTGCAGCTGCCGCGATAGTGACCGGGGGCACGGGCCTGGAGGCCGCACGAAGCAGAGATGAGGCAGCAAAGGGGGCGCGGGACAGGTGAGAAGAATGGTGTGTGTGTGTGTATGTGTGTGTGTATTGTGTGTGTTGGACATTAACCCCTTAGCGACCTATGACATACTGGGTACGTTATGGCTCCCTGGTACTAAGGACCCATGACATACCCAGTACGTCATGGTGAAATCGCGGCCCCAAATACCTTAGATTCGGGGAGGAGGGGACCTCAGGAGGGGTGGTGTCTCCTCCCCGGACCTACGGAGGCTGTGATTGGCTGACGAACACCGCTCAGCCAATCACAGTCACTAATGTTTCAGCCATTGAAAATCACTGAAACATTGAAAACCAGCTGTCACGAACCACCGGGGGGTCACTCAGAAATCCCCCGCGCTGGCTACCAGTACGTCACAATCGGGGGGTAACAAGTGGGGGTCACCCCTCCTTTATACCTCCCGACCGACAGACAGAGCACGTGACGCGCTCTCTAGCGCCCCTCTTATAGTCAGGCCAATTATGGAATTGCCCGACAATAAGCAAGGAGGCCGCTATACTACTTATGCCGATTATTGAAGGGTCCCCGGTGAGAGTAGGGTATATATTCCCCCGACCTCCGCGGGCGGAATATATAAAACCTTCCCGAATCTCACTGGCCTCCCCACAATAATCCTTGGCACAACTCGCTGCCACCAACCGCTTCACGGTAACTATTAGCCGAACACACAGACGTGGGATTCAAGATCGAGATAACAGAACAGCCCAAGATTAATTATATAATTTAATCAGCCTAAAGCACACTAGAACTACAATATATACAATAGGGAATCTACAGAATATACATATGTCAGAGTACAGTTACAATCAAAGCATGGGTTACAAACAGGCATACACAGTTCCAGCAGTTACCTTGTGCGTCTGGCCACAGGGGGGCGCTGTAGACCAGGTTTCCAGGAACTCCCTCACAGGTCTTTCCCAACCAGGCCCCCGAGCAGAAGAACACTGGAAAATGGCCGAAGTAGGGTTATCAACCTGGGCAAATCCAGGTCCCCTCCTACCTTAGTGACCTCAGAGGGAGCACTGCTCCACCCCTGGCTGGAGTTATGGACAAAATCCACAACATGGAATATGGCCATAACTTGACCTGGGAGCGTCGTAGGCGGACGCCGACGCTCTCATTGTGACAGCTATGAATTTAGCTACAGAACGAGAGGACTCATGACTTGTCTACTAGTTCCCCATTGGCTGATATCACGCCTGGGGTATTTCCCCAGGTCCTGCTCCCATAAAAAGGGTGTGCCAGCATCGTCCGCATGCGGAGACACCATTTTTATGGTTGCCATATTTATCGGAAATATGGCTTGCGAGATATGAACCATTTTTTACTGGAGTCGTTCTGTCTGGATACTTCCATAGCCTTGCTAATTAGATAGCAGCCCCTACTACAGGGTCACGGCAGGGAGTCATCCTGTGTCCATTGTTCCCACATCACCTAATCTCCATATCACAGGAGATGGCCATGGGATGTGTTGCTGGGATGTGACACCTTCACAGATGCTGGACATCTGAGAACGAGAAGGGAGGGGGCACTGCCATGGAGTGATGAGAGCGATTATGACTGGAAGTCATAATTCATCTTCATATCCCAGGGTTTGCCTCACACCTCCCCCCTTTTGAGGGCGCTAGGGGGCAGCACACTCCGGTGTTCCCCCGTGCGCCCGTCCGCGACCTCTCCTTGTCGGGACAGCCAGTCTGCGTTACCGTGGTCCCGGCCCCTTTTGTGGCGAATGGTGAAGTTGTATTGCTGGAGCGCAAGGCTCCATCGCAACAATCGCCCATTCGTCCCAGAGACAGTGTGTAACCAGCTGAGGGGATTGTGGTCCGTCTCCACGATGAAGTGGCGCCCGTATAGATAGGGTTGCAGACGCTGCAGAGCCCACACTATGGCTAGGCATTCCTTCTCCATTGTGGAATAGGCTACTTCCCTCGGTAACAGCTTCCTGCTCAGGTACAAGACTGGGTGCTCTTGGCTCGCAGAGTCCACCTGGCTGAGCACCGCACCGAGGCCGAAGTCACTGGCGTCGGTCTGTACTACAAACGGCCGCGTGAAGTCGGCTGCCTGTAGCACGGGCGGGCTGGACAGGGCGTCCTTTAGGGCCCGGAAGGCTGTCTCGCAGTCCATTGTCCAATCGACTGCAGAGGGCAGCTTCTTCTTGGTGAGGTCCGTCAAGGGCTTTGCCAGGCTACTATAGCATGGAACAAACCTCCTATAGTACCCAGCGGTCCCCAAGAAGGACATCACCTGCTTCTTGGTCCTGGGGGTGGGCCAGGATGCGATGGCTTCCACTTTCTCAGGCTCGGGCTTCAGTGTTCTCCCGCCTACCCGGTGACCGAGGTACTGGACCTCGCTCATGGCCAGCTGACACTTTCCCGGCTTGATGGTCAAACCTGCCTGGTGGATCCGCCTGAGCACCTGTGCTAGATGCTCTAGGTGATCTTCCCAGGTGGGACTGAAGACGGCAATGTCATCCAGGTACGCGGCCGCGTACCCTTCAAGTCCCTTGAGCAGGGTGTTGACCATCCGCTGGAAAGTGGCAGGGGCATTCCTCATCCCGAATGGCATCACCGTGGACTCGTACAGTCCAAATGGGGTAATAAAGGCAGAGCGTTCCCTGGCCTTGCGAGTCAGGGGGATCTGCCAATATCCCCGGCTCAGATCCATGATGGTCAGGTACTGAGCCCCGGCCAACTGATCGAGCAGGTCATCGATGCGTGGCATTGGGTACGCATCGGCGACCGTGACAGCATTGAGCCCCCTGTAGTCCACGCAGAACCGAGTGGTTCGGTCCTTCTTAGGGACGAGGACTACAGGCGAGGCCCAAGCGCTGTTGGATGCCTGGATCACCCCCAGCTTCAGCATCTCGTCAATCTCCTGGCGCATGTGTTGCTGCACCTCCAGGGAGACCCGATATGCTGAACGCCGGATCGGGGGATGATCCCCAGTGTCCACGTGATGGACAGCCAAGTTAGTCCTTCCAGGCTGGTTGGTAAACAACCCCCGGAAGGGGTGTAGGGTGGCCCACAGCTGGGACCGTTGGTCCTCCAAGAGCTGGTGGCCAACCTCCACATCCTCAATGGATCCGCCTGCCCTAACCTGGGCTAGCATATCCAAGAGGGTTTCCGCTTCTCCCTCCTCGGGCAGGTTGCACACGGGGAGCGCACATGCCTCCCGCTCATGATGTGCCTTCATCATGTTCACATGGAAGGGCTTCCGCCTTCCACGGGCAGGGTCCAGGGTGACCAGGTACGTCACAGGGTTGAGCTGCTGGTACACGAGGTATGGGCCTTCCCAGGCTGCCTGAAGCTTGTCCTGTGGTACGGGGACCAGTACCCACACCTTTTGACCCACTTGGTAGGTCCTCTCACAAGCGTTCTGGTCGTACCAACGCTTCTGATCGGCCTGGGCTTGAGCCATATTGTCGTGTACCAGTTGCGTCAAGGCCTGCATTTTGTCCCGGAAGCGCATGACATACTCGATAACCGACACTCCAGGGGTGGCCAAATCCCCTTCCCAAGCCTCTTTCACCAGAGCCAGGGGGCCCCGCACACGTCGCCCGTACAGGAGCTCAAACGGTGAGAATCCTGTTGAGGCCTGTGGAACCTCCCGGTAAGCAAATAACAGGTGGGGGAGATACCGCTCCCAGTCACGCCCATGGGAGTCGACCAACATCTTAAGCATCTGCTTTAAGGTGCCATTAAACCGCTCGCACAGGCCATTAGTCTGTGGATGGTACGGGCTGGCCACCAGATGTCGCACCTGGACTTGCTTACAGAGGGCCTCCATCAGCTGGGACATGAATTGGGTCCCCCGGTCAGTGAGCATTTCCTGGGGAAAACCCACTCGGGAGAAAATCTCCAGCAATGCGGTGGCCACCTTGTCAGCCCGAATGGACGACAAGGCCACTGCTTCTGGGTACCGGGTGGCATAGTCCACTACCGTCAGTATGAAGCGTTTCCCGGAGCTGCTGGGGATGGCCAGCGGGCCGACCAGATCCACAGCCACCCTCCTGAAAGGCTCATCGATGATTGGCAGAGATACTAGTGGGGCTTTGGGGTGTGGCCCCGCCTTCCCCACTCTCTGACAGGTTTCACACGAACGGCAGTAGGCAGCCACATCGGCCCCCATTTTTGGCCAGTAGAAATGCTGGTTTAACCTGGCCTTGGTCTTAGCGATCCCTAGGTGTCCGGCCATCGGAATCTCATGTGCGATCCGCAACAACTCCGTCCGGAACGGATAGGGTACCACCAACTGTCGGTCCCTGGGCCACGCCTCCGGTGAACCCTGCTGGACCGTGGCCCGGTACAGCCGTCCTTGGTCCCAGACCACTCGCTCCGGGTCCGAGTCCGAGGGAGGCTGTGCCGCCTGCTCCTTAAGAGCTTTCAGGCTGTCGTCAGCTTCTAACGCTGCCTGAAACCCCTGACTAGATGTGGCCAGAATCGACGAGACTGTCACATCTTCAGTCAGTACTCCGGGACCTGTGTCCTGGCCTCCACCTGACTCGGCTGCCACTTGGTCAGAAGGGGAAGAGCTATCGGACCTCCGGGAGGCCCCTTGGCTTCCAGCACTCCCACTGCGGGTGACAGCGGCCACAGCCGCTGCGACCGTGGGTCGTGCCTGCTCCTCCTCCGTTCCTGACCAAGTCGCCGGTTCAGGCAGACCTACCTGGCTTCCTGACACCCCGGTTGTGGGGGAACCATGCACCGAGATCTTACCTGGGAGCACTTCCGCTCCTGGACCGGCCCCAATCTCACCTGCCTGTTCCCCTCCTGCAGCAACAGAACCCCGCTGTGAAATCTCGGGGGACCCCACATTTGCTGTGGTAGCCCCCACCCCACACACTGGTCCTCCCCCTGCAGCACCCTGCTCTCTGCTTATCCCTGCAGAGGGCAACAGATCCCAGCTCACTGGCTGGTTACTTGTAGAGGCATTGTCACACCTTTCTCTGACCCCCTCCCCTGTCACAGCTGCAGCTGAGTGTGTGTCTATGGTGTCTATGCAAGCAGAAATATCAGAGTTCACTCCCTCCTCCCTTACATCATTCATAGATAACACATTAACATTGTTAGGAGTCATGTCAGTACGGGCTGAAGGTTCAGCCCTTGGGGGGGGCCCAAACTGGGAGGTTATCTGCCCCAAATCTGTCCCAAGTAGCACGTTTGCAGGGATCCGATCAGTTACCCCCACCTCTCTCACCCCTCGCCCTGCGCCCCAGTCCACATAAATGTCAGCAACAGGCAGCGCCGGGTCAATGCCTCCAATCCCGGAGACAGCGAGGGTTTTTCCCGGGATCAAGTCTTGGGGGGACACCATGTCAGGCCGCACCAGAGTCACCTCCGAGGCGCTGTCTCGCAGTCCTATGGTCACAGACCGGCCGACGGTGACAGGTTGCAAGCTGTCCAGGGACCTACCACCACCCCCACCCACACAATACACCTTGGGCGGCCCTTGGGACGGGGACGGAGCCGGGGCCTTGGGACGCTGAGGGCACATGGCCTTGAAGTGTCCAGGTAGGTTGCACTGGTGGCACCGTCTTGGTTCTGCCACGGGCCTGGAGAGGGGAGTTGAGGGGGACACCCCCTGCAGTCGAGGGGCAGGTGGGGCAGTCGCAGAATTCATCTTACCCCCTCTCCAGGTGCTGCTGGTGGCTGCTCTCCTGGCCTCAGGAGCCCGATTGTTGGTGTAGTCATCGGCCAGGGCAGCTGTAGCCGTGGACCCCTTTGGCTTCTGGTCTCGGATGAACTGGCGGAGATCCTCAGGGCAGTTCCACAAGAGTTGCTCCGTGATGAACAAGTCCAGGATCTCCGGTCCGGTGGAAAGCTGCAGGCCTTGGGTCCAGTGGTCGGCAGCTCGGGCAAGTGCCCGCCGGTGGTCAGCCCAGGAGTCCTTTGGTCCCTTCTGTAGGCTCCGGAACTTCTTGCGGTAGGACTCTGGAGTGAGGTTGTACTGTTGGATCAGGGCCCGCTTGATGGTGTCGTAGCCCTGATCTGCCTCAGCAGGCAAGTCCCCAAGGATATCCAGGGCCTTACCCCTTAAACGGGGGGTCAGGTATTTGGCCCACTGCTCCTTGTCCAGATGGTGCTGCAAGCAAGTCCGTTCAAAAGCAGTCAGGAAAGAGTCCAAGTCTCCATCCTTCTCCAGCACTGGGAAGTCCTCAACACGGACCTTTGGAAGTTTGGTGTCTTGAAGGTCACGTGTGGCTGATGAGGGCCGGAGCTGAGCTAGCTGCAGCTGGTAGTCACGCTCTGCCTGGCGCTCTTCACGCGCTGCCTGCCGCTCTGCCCTGCGCTCTGCCAGGAGTTCCTTGTAGCCCTCCTGGTCTCCAGCCTGGAGAAGGGCCATAGCCATTTGAAGAAGGCTATCCGAGCCTCCCAGGCTCGGTGGAATGGCACGTGGTGATCTGCGGCCCGCTGCGGAGCCTGGTGCTTCACTGTCCATTGCAGAGCGGAGGGCTGGCATCTGGCTCGTTGAGGACCCTTGGGTGAGCTGCTCCTCATCTTGTCCATAATTGCCAGGTTGTGCGCTGTCCTCTGCAGAACGGTTTTCTGGCGTCGAGCTCCTGGAGGACTCGTGGGCAACCTCCTCATTACTGTCCACAGCACCGTCCTCCCTCTCTTCGGCTCCTGCTTTAGCATTGGCCAGTTGCATAGCTCTGCTCCTGGTGCCATCAGCCATTCTTGCAGACTTTTGGTCACTGACACAGAACTGACACCTGATGCACCCACACACCTTACAGTATCTGCACTCTGACACTCTAGTGTTGAGCTAGTCTGAAGACCCCAGCAGCCACAGCTGCTGCAGGCAGTCTTTAGTGTCTGGGAGTATGGGTCTCACACTCACACACACTATTATCTCGATCCCACCGCTTGCCACCAATATGTCACGAACCACCGGGGGGGTCACTCAGAAATCCCCCGCGCTGGCTACCAGTACGTCACAATCGGGGGGTAACAAGTGGGGGTCACCCCTCCTTTATACCTCCCGACCGACAGACAGAGCACGTGACGCGCTCTCTAGCGCCCCTCTTATAGTCAGGCCAATTATGGAATTGCCCGACAATAAGCAAGGAGGCCGCTATACTACTTATGCCGATTATTGAAGGGTCCCCGGTGAGAGTAGGGTATATATTCCCCCGACCTCCGCGGGCGGAATATATAAAACCTCCCCGAATCTCACTGGCCTCCCCACAATAATCCTTGGCACAACTCGCTGCCACCAACCGCTTCACGGTAACTATTAGCCGAACACACAGACGTGGGATTCAAGATCGAGATAACAGAACAGCCCAAGATTAATTATATAATTTAATCAGCCTAAAGCACACTAGAACTACAATATATACAATAGGGAATCTACAGAATATACATATGTCAGAGTACAGTTACAATCAAAGCATGGGTTACAAACAGGCATACACAGTTCCAGCAGTTACCTTGTGCGTCTGGCCACAGGGGGGCGCTGTAGACCAGGTTTCCAGGAACTCCCTCACAGGTCTTTCCCAACCAGGCCCCCGAGCAGAAGAACACTGGAAAATGGCCGAAGTAGGGTTATCAACCTGGGCAAATCCAGGTCCCCTCCTACCTTAGTGACCTCAGAGGGAGCACTGCTCCACCCCTGGCTGGAGTTATGGACAAAATCCACAACATGGAATATGGCCATAACTTGGCCTGGGAGCGTCGTAGGCGGACGCCGACGCTCTCATTGTGACAGCTATGAATTTAGCTACAGAACGAGAGGACTCATGACTTGTCTACTAGTTCCCCATTGGCTGATATCACGCCTGGGGTATTTCCCCAGGTCCTGCTCCCATAAAAAGGGTGTGCCAGCATCGTCCGCATGCGGAGACACCATTTTTATGGTTGCCATATTTATCGGAAATATGGCTTGCGAGATATGAACCATTTTTTACTGGAGTCGTTCTGTCTGGATACTTCCATAGCCTTGCTAATTAGATAGCAGCCCCTACTACAGGGTCACGGCAGGGAGTCATCCTGTGTCCATTGTTCCCACATCACCTAATCTCCATATCACAGGAGATGGCCATGGGATGTGTTGCTGGGATGTGACACCTTCACAGATGCTGGACATCTGAGAACGAGAAGGGAGGGGGCACTGCCATGGAGTGATGAGAGCGATTATGACTGGAAGTCATAATTCATCTTCATATCCCAGGGTTTGCCTCACACCAGCCAAGATCAGGGCAGCTGTAGCACCGATCATTGGCTGGAGCTGGGTGACCTGTGTTTCACCCGCCCCCAGCTCTGATTGGAGAGACCGGCCTTGTGACCGATCTCTCCAATCACTGTGGATCTGGGGCCGCAGACCACTCCCCTCAGCTTCACTCCGGCGTCTGTGGAAGGTGAGTGGAGCTGCTGACCCATTACTACAGGATGGGGACAAACTGCGCACATTACTATGAGATGGGGATAAGGCTGGGGACATTACTATAGGATGGGGACATTACAAGGATGGGCACAATACTATTGGATGGGGACATTATTGCTATAGTATGAGGACATTAGGATAGGGACTAGGATGGGCACATTACTATAGGATAGGGACTATGATGGGCACATTACTAAAGGATAGGGACAAGGTGGGCACATTACTATAGGATACGGACTAGGATGGGCGCAGACTATAGGATGGGGACATTACTGTTACATCTCGTGGCTCTCCTGAGGCAAGGACTGAGGCAGTCTCCCATTCCTTGCCTGCCACGAGCGCTCCTGCTCAGCAGCGCCGAAGGTCTGCCAGACTGCACAGTGTGCAGGAGATACCTTCTCAGAGAGACAGCAGAAGGGTGACACCTAGTGGTTCTCCTGTTACAAGGAGTGAAGCGGTCTCCCATTCCTGGCCTGCCGCAGACCCTCCTGCTCAGCGGCCCCGAAGGTCTGCGAGGCTGCGCAACGTGCAGAGGTTTGCTGCTCAGGGAAGCAGTGAGACTCCCGTTATCTCTGCACATTGTGAGACCGAGGATCCCGCCTCTATTTCCCAGAGGCAGGAGGGTGAGCATGTGCAATGCGTGGTGGGTTCTGATTCGCCCACTGACGTCACACGGCTTGATGACAAGGCTGGTGACGTGGTGAATCCTGACTGGCCAGGCTGGGACGTCGTGGGCCCTGATTGGGTCAAGTCCGTAGTCTCCGCCTCGCGCCCGCCCTTGGGTGGAACGACACCTCCTTAAAAGCTCCTCCTGCCATCATGGTGGCGTGTGACCGTCCTTCTATGTTTGGATGTCTGGCAGCGTGCTGCCATGCCACTGCTCAGGCATTACTGTCTTTTGTGGGCTTCGCCCTTGCTGCTTAGGCAGCACCTGGTTTTCAGGCCGTGTTCCTGCCTTGCTGCTCCGGCAGTATCCCCTTCAACAGGCCGTGTTCCTGTCCCAGGTGAGCTCCTCAAGTCTCCACCGGACTCACCTGGTTATTGAAAGCACACGTGCGTGGGCACCTCTGTGCTACCCTCGTGCCATATTCTCGTGACTTCCACTGGCACACGTGCGTGGGCACCTCTGTGCTTCCCCGTGCAACAGGTACACCGAGCCGTGAGATCCGTGCCATACAACCCTCACGGGTTAGGGCAGATCGGTGTACATAGATCGTCTGTGACATTCCAGACGATCGCTAGCAGCAACCCGCTCACTCTTCACACACCATAGCGGTGGTCCCTTACACCGCACAGTGGACCTTGACCGGCGGAAGCTGTCCATTTCCCATCTTGGCACGCTTCCCCGGGTCCCCCTCGTAACATTACGGTCGCGCCAAAGGTCTGGCTATGGCTGAAGAGCAGCAGCAGTTGCTGCGTTATGTGCAGCAGTTGGAGTCACGATTGGCAGCAGTGGAGCAGTCTTCCTCCGATAAGACTACTCTGACGACAGTCGCCACCCAGGCGGCTACCCAGGCTGTGCTATTGGGCGGAAGGTCTCCTCGCCTTGCGCTTCCAGAGCGCTTTAGCGGCAACAGCTGAGTGCCATGGTTTTATAAACCAGGTTACCACCTACTTAGAGCTGTCCGCGACTCTTTACGCTACCGAGAAGGCGAAGGTAGCCTCCGTCCAGTCCCTGCTCACAGGGAGAGCGCTTAAGTGGTCCACGCCGTTGTGGGAGCGCGGAGATCGGGTGGTGAATAACTTAACAGCTTATCTTGGGGCCATGAGAATGGTGTTCCTCGGGCCTCAAGTCACCCACGACTCTGCGCTGCGCCTCCTACGACTTCGGCAAGGGTCCGCTTCAGTCGGGGACTTTGCTGTACACTTTAGGACACTTGCCGCAGAGCTAGACTGGCCGGATAAGGTCCTTGTCCCTGTGTTTTGGGAGGGCCTGGCAGGGTTTGTCAAAGACGCACTGGCCAAGCGTGAGGTGCCTGCCACTTTAGAGTCCTTGATTCAGGTTGCCTCTCGCATAGACATCCGCCAGGCGGAGCGAAGGCTCGAGGTCTCTTCAGCACCCACGTCTTCTCGGCCTAAAAAGCGTCTGGCTCCCGTCTTCCATCAGACAGGTCTCCCAGCCAGTCCTGTAAGCGACTCCGTGGAGTCAATGGAGGTGTCCAAGGTGGTCTCCTCTGCCCCAGGTTCTCGGTCTTGTGTCATCTTCCTTTCCTGTGGGCAGAGGGGACACATAGCTACCCGATGTCCCAAACCGTCGGGAAAAGACAGCGTCTAGTTTCTATCAGAGGGGGGACTCTAGACGCTACCTCTCCCTCTAGGTTGACTATCAGCGCCCAGTTGCAGTTCGGCACTACTCTCTTCTCTGCCCTGGCTTGCTTGGACGCAGGCGCTGAAGGCAATTTCATCTCGACCTCCCTGGCAACCCGATACTCAGTTCCCCTGGTTCTGTTGCCCAAGCCACTCAGGGTCCGGGTAGTCGACTGGTCCATACTACTCGATCCTATCACCCAGATCACCATCCCTCTCAGGATGGATGTACCACCGGGACACCATGAGCAGGTGTTCTTCCTGGTGCTTCCAGGGGGGACGGATGAGATCCTACTGGGCCTTCCCTGGTTGAGACAGCATGCTCCTATACTCAACTGGGCAACAGGGGAGATCTCATCCTGGGCAGGATCCTGTAGAGAGCACCTCGTGACTACCGAACCACCCGCTACCATTAGGTCGGTTGGGTCCTCAGGGAATACAGAGGGGCCGGGTTTACCGACACCTTATGAGGCCTACAGGGATGTCTTTTCCAAAAGGGCCGCAGATACTCTTCCTCACCACCGGCCATATGATTGCCGAATAGACCTGAAGCCAGGCTCCGAGCCCCCTAGGGGCAGAGTGTATCCACTCTCTGCTCCAGAGACGGAGGGTATGTCCAAATATATTCAGGACAGCCTGGGGAAGTGGTTCATTCGCAAGTCTATTTCACCGGCTGGTGCAGGGTTCTTTTTTGTGCAGAAGAAGGAAGGGGATCTGCGCCCCTGTATCGATTACAGGGGATTAAATGCAATCACGATCAAGAACAAATACCCTTTGCCCCTCATTACTGAGCTATTTGATCGATTCCGCGGGGCAAAGCTCTCCACAAAGCTGGATCTACGCGGGGCGTATAATCTAGTGTGAGTCCGAAAGGGCGATGAGTGGAAGACCGCCTTTAACACCAGGGACGGTCACTACGAGTATCTAGTAATGCCCTTCGGACTCTGCAATGCCCCCGCCGTATTTCAAGACTTTGTGAATGACATTTTCCGGGATTTGTATCTTTCCGTGGTTGCATACCTGGATGACATTCTTATCTTCTCCCCCGATCTTACCACACATCGGAGGGATGTCATCCGAGTACTTAAGAGGCTCCGCACCCATTCGTTATATGCTAAGCTGGAAAAGTGCGTTTTTGAACAGGAATCCTTGCCGTTCCTGGGGTACATAGTGTCCAGTCAGGGGTTAGCAATGGATCCGGGGAAGTTGGAGACAGTGATGAACTGGCCTGAGCCCCGCTCGCTGAAGGCGATCCAGCGATTCTTGGGGTTTATCAATTATTATCGCCAGTTCATTCCCAACTTCTCGACGGTGGCAGCACCCATCATTGCCCTTACCCGCAAGGGCGCTAATCCCAAAGCATGGAAACGGTAGAGGCATTTCACACTCTCAAAACATACTTCTCCAGAGCTCCCATCCTTCATCATCCAGACATCTCCAAACCCTTCCTACTGGAGGTAGACGCCTCTTCGGTCGGTGCAGGTGCAGTCCTGTACCAGAAAAACGAACGAGGAAGCATCCATGTTTTTTTTTCTCCAAGACCTTTTCTCCGGCCGAGAGGAACTACTCCATAGGGGATAGGGAGTTACTGGCGATGAAACTAGCATTCCAGGAATGGCGGCATCTCCTGGAGGGTGCGAAGCATCCATTTGAGGTATTTTCTGACCACAAAAACCTCACATACCTCCAGACAGCACAACGCCTGAACCCAAGGCAGGCCCGTTGGTCTTTATTCTTCTCCCGGTTCCGCTTTATTATCCGCCACCTGGCCGGTGAGAAGAACCTACGGGCCGATGCCTTGTCACGTTGTATGGTTGTGTTGGAGGAGGACGAGGAGGAGCCTCGTCTTATACTACCCCCGGACAGCTTGAGGATGGTCACTCCCACTTCTTTGGACCAGATGCCACCTGGCAAGACCCTCGTTCCCCCCTGAACTACGGAACGAGGTGCTATCGTGGGCCCATGCCTCCAAGGTCGGGGGTCAAAAGGACCAGAGACCTGGTGACCAGGCATTATTGGTGGCCGAGACTACCCCAGGACATACAGGAGTATGTGGGAGCCTGTATGTCGTGTGCTCGGAATAAGTTGTCCCGGCAGAGACCGGCAGGTCTTCTTCACCCACTGCCAGTGCCGGATCGTCCCTGGGAAGTGGTAGGGATGGACTTCCTGGGAGATCTGCCCAAGTCAGCAGGGCACAGCGTCGTATGGGTCATCACGGACCACTTCTCTAAAATGGTCCACTTGGTGCCTCTCCCACGACTCCCGACGTCACGTGCTCTCGCCACCTTGTTAATTCGGCATGTATTTAGGTTGCATGGCATGCCTGACAAGGTGGTGAGCGACCGGGGTCCCCAGTTCGCGTCTCGCTTCTGGAGAGAGCTCTGTAAGCTCCTGCAGATAGAGCTGAACATCTCCTCCGCATACCATCCCGAGACCAATGGACTAGTGGAGAGTACTAATCAGACCTTGGTAACTTACCTCCGCCATTTTATCTCCGCGCACCACGACAATTGGGCTAACCTCCTTCCTTGGGCCGAATTTGCCATTAACAATTCGGTCCATGAATCCTCTGGCCAGACTCCGTTCCTACTCAATAACGGACAACATCCCAGAATCCCGGTTCCGATGCCCATTACGTCACCCGATACTAGAGTGGAGGATTGGGCGACCAAGGCCCGGGAGATCTGGGATGACACCCAAGAGGCTCTTAAAAGGGCTAAAGACCGGATGGTGACAACGGCTGATGTTCGCCGCCACCCTGCACCATCCTTCGCCCCTGGTGACCTAGTATGGCTGTCCTCTAAGAATGTTAACCTACGGGTACAGGCAGCCAAATTCGCTCCTAGGTATCTGGGTCCGTTTAAAGTACTACAGCAGGTAAACGCGGTGGCATATCGACTCCAGCTCCCTCCACGCTGGGCTATAGCCAACACCTTTCACGTGCCCCTCCTGAAACCCGTACGACTTAATAAATTCTCGGGGTCCCTGCCGGCTCAAACCGACTCCCCGTCCCACGACCCTGAGGTGGCAAAACTTGTTCAGACAAAAGTCATACAGGGCAAGAGGTACTACCTCGTGGAGTGGGCCGGCCGTGGTCCGGAGCATGGATCCTGGGAGTTGGAGGATCATGTCCGCGCCTCGGGTTTGATAGCGGCCTTCGAGCACGGACAGGGGGGGGGGGCCTAGACGGAGGGGTAATGTTACATCTCGTGGCTCTCCTGAGGCAAGGACTGAGGCAGTCTCCCATTCCTTGCCTGCCACGAGCGCTATTGCTCAGCAGCGCCGAAGGTCTGCCAGACTGCAGGAGATACCTTCTCAGAGAGGCAGCAGAAGCGTGACACCTAGTGGTTCTCCTGTTACAAGGAGTGAAGCGGTCTCCCATTCATGGACTGCCACAGACCCTCCTGCTCAGCGGCCCCGAAGGTCTGCGAGGCTGCGCAATGTGCAGAGGTTTACTGCTCAGGGAAGCAGTGAGACTCCCGTTATCTCTGCGCATTGTGAGACCGAGGATCCCGCCTCTATTTCCCAGAGGCAGGAGGGTGAGCATGTGCAATGCGTGGTGGGTTCTGATTCGCCCACTGACGTCACACGGCTTGATGACAAGGCTGGTGACGTGGTGAATCCTGACTGGCCAGGCTGGGACGTCGTGGGCCCTGATTGGGTCTAGTCCGTCGTCTCCGCCTCGCGCCCGCCCTTGGGTGGAACGACACCTCCTTAAAAGCTCCTCCTGCCATCATGGCGGTGCGCGACCGTCCTTCTATGTTTGGATGTCTGGCAGCGTGCTGCCACGCCACTGCTCAGGCATTACTGTCTTTTGTGGGCTTCGCCCTTGCTGCTTAGGCAGCACCTGGTTTGCAGGCCGTGTTCCTGCCTTGCTGCTCCGGCAGTATCCCCTTCAACAGGCCGTGTTCCTGTCCCAGGTGAGCTCCTCAAGTCTCCACCGGACTCACCTGGTTATTGAAAGCACACGTGCGTGGGCACCTCTGTGCTACCCTCGTGCCATATTCTCGTGACTTCCACTGGCACACGTGCGTGGGCACCTCTGTTCTTCCCCGTGCAACAGGTACATCGAGCCGTGAGATCCGTGCCATACAACCCTCACGGGTTAGGGCAGATCGGTGTACATAGATCGTCTGTGACATTCCAGACGATCGCTAGCAGCAACCCGCTCACTCTTCACCCACCATAGCGGCGGTCCCTTACACCGCACAGTGGACCTTGACCGGCGGAAGCTGTCCATTTCCCATCTTGGCACGCTTCCCCGGGTCCCCCTCGTAACACATTACTATAGGATAGGAACTAGGATGGGCGCAGATTATAGGATGGGGACTAGGATGGGCGCAGTACTATAGGATGGGGACTAGGATGGGCACATGACTATAGGATGGGGACAAGGTGGGCACAGTACTATAGGATGAGGACATTACTACAGGATGGGGACAAGGTGGGCACAGTACTATAGGATAGGGACATTACTATAGGATGGCGACTAGGATGGGCACAGTACTATAGGATGGGGAATAGGATGGGCACAGTACTATAGGATGGGGACTAGGATGGGGACATTACTACAGGATGGGGACAAGGTGGGCACAGTACTGTAGGATAGGGACATTACTACAAGGGGACAAGGATGGGAAACATTACTATAGAATAGGGATAATGCTGGGGACATTACTATAGGGTGGGGACAAGGTTGGCACATTACTCAAGGATGGGCAAATTACTATAGAATGGGGACAGTACTATAGGATGGGGACATTGCTACAAGGGGACAAGGATGGGGAACATTACTATAAGATGGACACATTACCATAGATTGGGGACATTACTATAGGATGGGGACAAGGATGAACACATTACTTTAGGATGGGGACAAGGATGGGGACAAGGATGGGGAACATTACTTTAGGATGGGGACAAGGATGGGGAACATTACTTTAGGATGGGGACAAGGATGGGGAACATTACTTTAGGATGATGCACAATACTACAAGGGGACAAGGATGGGCACGTTACAACAATATGGGGAACATTACTAAAAGATGTTGGTCAAAATTTCTATATAGTGCTAATTGTAAGACTATTAGTTACAAGAAAGGGATAAAATGTAAAAAAAAAGGTTTATATTTAAACAAAGAATGTGCACATTTGCTATAATGAACAAGTGAAAATGTTCAAAATCAGTGATCCCAAGGTGTGTAAAAAAAAAAATATATATATATATATATATATATATATATATGGTACCAATAAAAATGTCACTTTGTCCTGCAAAGAATGCGGCCCCCCAAATTATTTTTTTTCCTCTGTGTGGCCCATACACCCAGCTGAGTTTGAGACCCTTGGTTTAGATGTATATAATTGTATGGCATAAATGTGATCTTTATATTTATTGTATTTAAGTTTACCACCTGCTGCTGTCTGTAATGACGTGATGATGCTTTATAAGGAACTAAAATGTCATTATTCAGCCACAAGAGGGCGCACAGCACAGATGAAAGACTGGAATAGATAGCGCAAGATGTGGGCGGAGCTACAGGCTGATGTAAAATATACATCACAGAAAGAAGAGTGGCGGCCATCTTGGGGACAGTTGGCAGTGACTGAACACAGAGACAGAGAACGTGCAGGACTTAGAGTCCATAATATCAGGCACATAGACGTTTATCATCTTAACCAGAGCCATAACAGAGTGGAGCTGACCATCTACGTATCTAAATCCTTACCAGATGGGAGATAATTTCTGATAGGACGCTGCCGAGGAGACAAGCCACAGTTACCAGCAGTATCGCTCATCTGTTACTGAGGAGACAAGTCACAGTTACCAGCAGTATCGCTCATCTGTTACTGAGGAGACAAGCCACAGTTACCAGCAGTATCGCTCATCTGTTACTGAGGAGACAAGTCACAGTTACCAGCAGTATCACTCATCTGTTGCCGAGGAGACAAGCCACAGTTACCAGCAGTATCGCTCATCTGTTACTGAGGAGACAAGTCACAGTTACCAGCAGTATCACTCATCTGTTACCGAGGAGACAAGTCACAGTTACCAGCAGTATCACTCATCTGTTACCGAGGAGTCAAGCCACAGTTACCAGCAGTATCACTCATCTGTTACTGAGGAGACAAGCCACAGTTACCAGCAGTATCACTCATCTGTTACTGAGGAGACAAGCCACAGTTACCAGCAGTATCGCTCATCTGTTACCGAGGAGTCAAGCCACAGTTACCAGCAGTATCACTCATCTGTTACTGAGGAGACAAGCCACAGTTACCAGCAGTATCACTCATCTGTTACTGAGGAGACAAGCCACAGTTACCAGCAGTATCGCTCATCTGTTACTGAGGAGACAAGTCACAGTTACCAGCAGTATCACTCATCTGTTACTGAGGAGACAAGCCACAGTTACCAGCAGAATCACTCATCTGTTACTGAGGAGACAAGTCACAGTTACCAGCAGTATCACTCATCTGTTACTGAGGAGACAAGCCACAGTTACCAGCAGTATCACTCATCTGTTACTGAGGAGACAAGCCACAGTTACCAGCAGTATCACTCATCTGTTACTGAGGAGACAAGCCACAGTTACCAGCAGTATCGCTCATCTGTTACTGAGGAGACAAGTCACAGTTACCAGCAGTATCACTCATCTGTTACTGAGGAGACAAACCACAGTTACCAGCAGTATCACTCATCTGTTACTGAGGAGACAAGCCACAGTTACCAGCAGTATCACTCATCTGTTACTGAGGAGACAAGCTACAGTTACCAGCAGTATCACTCATCTGCTGCTGAGGAGACAAGCCACAGTTACCAGCAGTATCACTCATATGTTACTGAGGAGACAAGCCACAGTTACCAGCAGTATCACTCATCTGTTACCGAGGAGACAAGCCACAGTTACCAGCAGTATCACTCATCTGTTACTGAGGAGACAAGTCACAGTTACCAGCAGTATCACTCATCTGTTACTGAGGAGACAAACCACAGTTACCAGCAGTATCACTCATCTGTTACTGAGGAGACAAACCACAGTTACCAGCAGTATCACTCATCTGTTACCGAGGAGACAAGCCACAGTTACCAGCAGTATCGCTCATCTGTTACTGAGGAGACAAGTCACAGTTACCAGCAGTATCACTCATCTGTTACTGAGGAGACAAGCCACAGTTACCAGCAGTATCGCTCATCTGTTACTGAGGAGACAAGCCACAGTTACCAGCAGTATCACTCATCTGTTACTGAGGAGACAAGCCACAGTTACCAGCAGTATCACTCATCTGTTACTGAGGAGACAAGCCACAGTTACCAGCAGTATCACTCATCTGTTACTGAGGAGACAAGCCACAGTTACCAGCAGTATCACTCATCTGTTACTGAGGAGACAAGCCACAGTTACCAGCAGTATCACTCATCTGTTACTGAGGAGACAAGCCACAGTTACCAGCAGTATCGCTCATCTGTTACTGAGGAGACAAGCCACAGTTACCAGCAGTATCACTCATATGTTACTGAGGAGACAAGCCACAGTTACCAGCAGTATCGCTCATCTGTTACTGAGGAGACAAGTCACAGTTACCAGCAGTATCGCTCATCTGTTACTGAGGAGACAAGCCACAGTTACCAGCAGTATCGCTCATCTGTTACTGAGGAGACAAGTCACAGTTACCAGCAGTATCACTCATCTGTTACTGAGGAGACAAGCCACAGTTACCAGCAGTATCACTCATATGTTACTGAGGAGACAAGCCACAGTTACCAGCAGTATCACTCATCTGTTGCTGAGGAGACAAGCCACAGTTACCAGCAGTATCACTCATCTGTTACTGAGGAGACAAGCCACAGTTACCAGCAGTATCGCTCATCTGTTACTGAGGAGACAAGTCACAGTTACCAGCAGTATCACTCATCTGTTACTGAGGAGACAAGCCACAGTTACCAGCAGTATCGCTCATCTGTTACTGAGGAGACAAGCCACAGTTACCAGCAGTATCACTCATCTGTTACTGAGGAGACAAGCCACAGTTACCAGCAGTGTCACCCATCTGTTACTGAGGAGACAAGCCACAGTTACCAGCAGTATCACTCATCTGTTACTGAGGAGACAAGCCACAGTTACCAGCAGTATCACTCATCTGTTACTGAGGAGACAAGCCACAGTTACCAGCAGTATCACTCATCTGTTACTGAGGAGACAAGCCACAGTTACCAGCAGTGTCACCCATCTGTTACTGAGGAGACAAGCCACAGTTACCAGCAGTATCGCTCATCTGTTACTGAGGAGACAAGCCACAGTTACCAGCAGTGTCACCCATCTGTTACTGAGGAGACAAGCCACAGTTACCAGCAGTATCACTCATCTGTTACTGAGGAGACAAGCCACAGTTACCAGCAGTATCGCTCATCTGTTACTGAGGAGACAAGCCACAGTTACCAGCAGTATCACTCATCTGTTACTGAGGAGACAAGCCACAGTTACCAGCAGTATCACTCATCTGTTACTGAGGAGACAAGCCACAGTTACCAGCAGTATCACTCATCTGTTACTGAGGAGACAAGCCACAGTTACCAGCAGTATCACTCATCTGTTACTGAGGAGACAAGCCACAGTTACCAGCAGTGTCACCCATCTGTTACTGAGGAGACAAGCCACAGTTACCAGCAGTATCGCTCATCTGTTACTGAGGAGACAAGCCACAGTTACCAGCAGTGTCACCCATCTGTTACTGAGGAGACAAGCCACAGTTACCAGCAGTATCACTCATCTGTTACTGAGGAGACAAGCCACAGTTACCAGCAGTATCACTCATCTGTTACTGAGGAGACAAGCCACAGTTACCAGCAGTATCACTCATCTGTTACTGAGGAGACAAGCCACAGTTACCAGCAGTATCACTCATCTGTTACTGAGAAGACAAGCCACAGTTACCAGCAGTATCACTCATCTGTTACTGAGGAGACAAGCCACAGTTACCAGCAGTATCGCTCATCTGTTACTGAGGAGACAAGCCACAGTTACCAGCAGTATCACTCATCTGTTACTGAGGAGACAAGCCACAGTTACCAGCAGTATCGCTCATCTGTTACTGAGGAGACAAGCCACAGTTACCAGCAGTATCGCTCATCTGTTACTGAGGAGACAAGCCACAGTTACCAGCAGTATCACTCATCTGTTACTGAGGAGACAAGCCACAGTTACCAGCAGTATCACTCATCTGTTACTGAGGAGACAAGCCACAGTTACCAGCAGTATCACTCATCTGTTACTGAGGAGACAAGCCACAGTTACCAGCAGTATCACTCATCTGTTACTGAGGAGACAAGCCACAGTTACCAGCAGTATCACTCATCTGTTACTGAGGAGACAAGCCACAGTTACCAGCAGTATCACTCATCTGTTACTGAGGAGACAAGCCACAGTTACCAGCAGTATCACTCATCTGTTACTGAGGAGACAAGCCACAGTTACCAGCAGTATCGCTCATCTGTTACTGAGGAGACAAGCCACAGTTACCAGCAGTATCGCTCATCTGTTACTGAGGAGACAAGCCACAGTTATCAGCAGTATCACTCATCTGTTACTGAGGAGTCAAGCCACAGTTACCAGCAGTATCACTCATCTGTCACTGAGGAGACAAGCCACAGTTACCAGCAGTATCACTCATCTGTTACTGAGGAGACAAGCCACAGTTACCAGCAGTATCACTCATCTGTCACTGAGGAGACAAGCCACAGTTACCAGCAGTATCACTCATCTGTTACTGAGGAGACAAGCCACAGTTACCAGCAGTATCACTCATCTGTTGCTGAGGAGACAAGCCACAGTTACCAGCAGTATCACTCATCTGTTACTGAGGAGACAAGCCACAGTTACCAGCAGTATCGCTCATCTGTTACTGAGGAGACAAGCCACAGTTACCAGCAGTATCGCTCATCTGTTACTGAGGAGACAAGCCACAGTTATCAGCAGTATCACTCATCTGTTACTGAGGAGTCAAGCCACAGTTACCAGCAGTATCACTCATCTGTTACTGAGGAGACAAGCCACAGTTACCAGCAGTATCAATCATCTGTTACTGAGGAGACAAGCCACAGTTACCAGCAGTATCACTCATCTGTCACTGAGGAGACAAGCCACAGTTACCAGCAGTATCACTCATCTGTTACTGAGGAGACAAGCCACAGTTACCAGCAGTATCACTCATCTGTTACTGAGGAGACAAGCCACAGTTACCAGCAGTATCACTCATCTGTTACTGAGGAGACAAGCCACAGTTACCAGCAGTATCACTCATCTGTTACTGAGGAGACAAGCCACAGTTACCAGCAGTATCGCTCATCTGTTACTGAGGAGACAAGCCACAGTTACCAACAGTATCGCTCATCTGTTACTGAGGAGACAAGCCACAGTTACCAGCAGTATCACTCATCTGTTACTGAGAAGACAAGCCACAGTTACCAGCAGTATCACTCATCTGTTACTGAGGAGTCAAGCCACAGTTACCAGCAGTATCACTCATCTGTTACTGAGGAGACAAGCCACAGTTACCAGCAGTATCACTCATCTGTTACTGAGGAGACAAGTCACAGTTACCAGCAGTATCACTCATCTGTTACTGAGGAGACAAGCCACAGTTACCAGCAGTATCACTCATCTGTTACTGAGGAGACAAGCCACAGTTACCAGCAGTATCACTCATCTGTTACTGAGGAGACAAGCCACAGTTACCAGCAGTATCACTCATCTGTTACTGAGGAGACAAGCCACAGTTACCAGCAGTATCTCTCATCTGTTACTGAGGAGACAAGCCACAGTTACCAGCAGTATCACTCATCTGTTGCTGAGGAGACAAGCCACAGTTACCAGCAGTATCACTCATCTGTTACTGAGGAGACAAGCCACAGTTACCAGCAGTATCGCTCATCTGTTACTGAGGAGACAAGTCACAGTTACCAGCAGTATCGCTCATCTGTTACTGAGGAGACAAGCCACAGTTACCAGCAGTATCACTCATCTGTTACTGAGGAGACAAGCCACAGTTACCAGCAGTATCACTCATCTGTTACTGAGGAGACAAGTCACAGTTACCAGCAGTATCGCTCATCTGTTACTGAGGAGACAAGCCACAGTTACCAGCAGTATCACTCATCTGTTACTGAGGAGACAAGCCACAGTTACCAGCAGTATCGCTCATCTGTTACTGAGGAGACAAGTCACAGTTACCAGCAGTATCGCTCATCTGTTACTGAGGAGACAAGCCACAGTTACCAGCAGTATCACTCATCTGTTACTGAGGAGACAAGCCACAGTTACCAGCAGTATCACTCATCTGTTACTGAGGAGACAAGCCACAGTTACCAGCAGTATCGCTCATCTGTTACTGAGGAGACAAGCCACAGTTACCAGCAGTATCACTCATCTGTTACTGAGGAGACAAGCCACAGTTACCAGCAGTATCACTCATCTGTTACTGAGGAGACAAGCCACAGTTACCAGCAGTATCACTCATCTGTTACTGAGGAGACAAGCCACAGTTACCAGCAGTATCGCTCATCTGTTACTGAGGAGACAAGCCACAGTTACCAGCAGTATCGCTCATCTGTTACTGAGGAGTCAAGCCACAGTTACCAGCAGTATCACTCATCTGTTACTGAGGAGACAAGCCACAGTTACCAGCAGTATCACTCATCTGTTACTGAGGAGATAAGCCACAGTTACCAGCAGTGTCACTCATCTGTTACTGAGGAGACAAGCCACAGTTACCAACAGTATCACTCATCTGTTACTGAGGAGACAAGCCACAGTTACCAGCAGTATCACTCATCTGTTACTGAGGAGACAAGCCACAGTTACCAGCAGTATCACTCATCTGTTACTGAGGAGACAAGCCACAGTTACCAGCAGTATCACTCATCTGTTGCTGAGGAGACAAGCCACAGTTACCAGCAGTATCACTCATCTGTTACTGAGGAGACAAGCCACAGTTACCAGCAGTATCACTCATCTGTTACTGAGGAGACAAGCCACAGTTACCAGCAGTATCACTCATCTGTTACTGAGGAGACAAGCCACAGTTACCAGCAGTATCACTCATCTGTTACTGAGGAGACAAGCCACAGTTACCAGCAGTATCACTCATCTGTTACTGAGGAGACAAGTCACAGTTACCAGCAGTATCACTCATCTGTTACTGAGGAGACAAGCCACAGTTACCAGCAGTATCACTCATCTGTTACTGAGGAGACAAGCCACAGTTACCAGCAGTATCACTCATCTGTTACTGAGGAGACAAGCCACAGTTACCAGCAGTATCACTCATCTGTTACTGAGGAGACAAGCCACAGTTACCAGCAGTATCACTCATCTGTTACTGAGGAGACAAGCCACAGTTACCAGCAGTATCACTCATCTGTTACTGAGGAGACAAGCCACAGTTACCAGCAGTATCGCTCATCTGTTACCGAGGAGACAAGCCACAGTTACCAGCAGTATCACTCATCTGTTACTGAGGAGACAAGCCACAGTTACCAGCAGTATCACTCATCTGTTACTGAGGAGACAAGCCACAGTTACCAGCAGTATCACTCATCTGTTACTGAGGAGACAAGCCACAGTTACCAGCAGTGTCACTCATCTGTTACTGAGGAGACAAGCCACAGTTACCAGCAGTATCACTCATCTGTTACTGAGGAGACAAGCCACAGTTACCAGCAGTATCGCTCATCTGTTACTGAGGAGACAAGCCACAGTTACCAGCAGTATCACTCATCTGTTACTGAGGAGACAAGTCACAGTTACCAGCAGTATCACTCATCTGTTACTGAGGAGACAAGCCACAGTTACCAGCAGTATCACTCATCTGTTACTGAGGAGACAAGCCACAGTTACCAGCAGTATCGCTCATCTGTTACCGAGGAGACAAGCCACAGTTACCAGCAGTATCACTCATCTGTTACTGAGGAGACAAGCCACAGTTACCAGCAGTATCGCTCATCTGTTACTGAGGAGACAAGCCACAGTTACCAGCAGTATCACTCATCTGTTACTGAGGAGACAAGCCACAGTTACCAGCAGTATCACTCATCTGTTACTGAGGAGACAAGCCACAGTTACCAGCAGTGTCGCTCATCTGTTACTGAGGAGTCAGGCCACAGTTACCAGCAGTATCGCTCATCTGTTCCTGAGGAGTCAGGCCACAGTTACCAGCAGTGTCGCTCATCTGTTCCTGAGGAGACAAGCCACAGTTACCAGCAGTATCACTCATCTGTTACCGAGGAGACAAGCCACAGTTACCAGCAGTATCACTCATCTGTTACTGAGGAGACAAGCCACAGTTACCAGCAGTATCGCTCATCTGTTACTGAGGAGACAAGCCACAGTTACCAGCAGTATCACTCATCTGTTACTGAGGAGACAAGTCACAGTTACCAGCAGTATCACTCATCTGTTACTGAGGAGACAAGCCACAGTTACCAGCAGTATCACTCATCTGTTACTGAGGAGACAAGCCACAGTTACCAGCAGTATCGCTCATCTGTTACTGAGGAGACAAGCCACAGTTACCAGCAGTATCGCTCATCTGTTACTGAGGAGACAAGCCACAGTTACCAGCAGTATCGCTCATCTGTTACTGAGGAGACAAGCCACAGTTACCAGCAGTATCGCTCATCTGTTACTGAGGAGACAAGCCACAGTTACCAGCAGTATCACTCATCTGTTACTGAGGAGACAAGCCACAGTTACCAGCAGTATCGCTCATCTGTTACTGAGGAGACAAGCCACAGTTACCAGCAGTATCACTCATCTGTTACTGAGGAGACAAGCCACAGTTACCAGCAGTATCACTCGTCTGTTACTGAGGAGACAAGCCACAGTTACCAGCAGTATCGCTCATCTGTTACTGAGGAGACAAGCTACAGTTACCAGCAGTATCGCTCATCTGTTACTGAGGAGACAAGCCACAGTTACCAGCAGTATCACTCATCTGTTACTGAGGAGACAAGCCACAGTTACCAGCAGTATCACTCATCTGTTACTGAGGAGACAGGCCACAGTTACCAGCAGTATCGCTCATCTGTTACTGAGGAGACAAGCCACAGTTACCAGCAGTATCGCTCATCTGTTACTGAGGAGACAGGCCACAGTTACCAGCAGTATCGCTCATCTGTTACTGAGGAGTCAAGCCACAGTTACCAGCAGTATCACTCATCTGTTACTGAGGAGACAAGCCACAGTTACCAGCAGTATCGCTCATCTGTTACTGAGGAGACAAGCCACAGTTACCAGCAGTATCGCTCATCTGTTACTGAGGAGACAAGCCACAGTTACCAGCAGTATCGCTCATCTGTTACTGAGGAGACAAGCCACAGTTACCAGCAGTATCACTCATCTGTTACTGAGGAGACAAGCCACAGTTACCAGCAGTATCACTCATCTGTTACTGAGGAGACAAGCCACAGTTACCAGCAGTATCACTCATCTGTTACTGAGGAGACAAGCCACAGTTACCAGCAGTATCACTCATCTGTTACTGAGGAGACAAGCCACAGTTACCAGCAGTATCACTCATCTGTTACTGAGGAGACAAGCCACAGTTACCAGCAGTATCACTCATCTGTTACTGAGGAGACAAGCCACAGTTACCAGCAGTATCACTCATCTGTTACTGAGGAGACAAGCCACAGTTACCAGCAGTATCGCTCATCTGTTACTGAGGAGACAAGCCACAGTTACCAGCAGTATCACTCATCTGTTACTGAGGAGACAAGCCACAGTTACCAGCAGCATCACTCATCTGTTACGAGACAAGCCACAGTTACCAGCAGTATCTCTCATCTGTTACTGAGGAGACAAGCCACAGTTACCAGCAGTATTACTCATCTGTTACTGAGAAGACAAGCCACAGTTACCAGCAGTATCACTCATCTGTTACTGAGAAGACAAGCCACAGTTACCAGCAGTATCACTCATCTGTTACTGAGGAGACAAGCCACAGTTACCAGCAGTATTACTCTTCTGTTACTGAGGAGACAAGCCACAGTTACCAGCAGTATCACTCATCTGTTACTGAGGAGACAAGCCACAGTTACCAGCAGTATCACTCATCTGTTACTGAGGAGACAAGCCACAGTTACCAGCAGTATCACTCATCTGTTACTGAGGAGACAAGCCACAGTTACCAGCAGTATCACTCATCTGTTACTGAGGAGACAAGCCACAGTTACCAGCAGTATCACTCATCTGTTACCGAGGAGACAAGCCACAGTTACCAGCAGCATCACTCATCTGTTACGAGACAAGCCACAGTTACCAGCAGTATCTCTCATCTGTTACTGAGGAGACAAGCCACAGTTACCAGCAGTATCACTCATCTGTTACTGAGGAGACAAGCCACAGTTACCAGCAGTATCACTCATCTGTTACTGAGGAGACAAGCCACAGTTACCAGCAGTATCACTCATCTGTTACTGAGGAGACAAGCCACAGTTACCAGCAGTATCACTCATATGTTACTGAGGAGACAAGCCACAGTTACCAGCAGTATCACTCATCTGTTACTGAGGAGACAAGCCACAGTTACCAGCAGTATCACTCATATGTTACTGAGGAGACAACCCACAGTTACCAGCAGTATCACTCATCTGTTACTGAGGAGACAAGCCACAGTTACCAGCAGTATCACTCATCTGCTGCTGAGGAGACAAGCCACAGTTACCAGCAGTATCACTCATCTGCTGCTGAGGAGACAAGCCACAGTTACCAGCAGTATCACTCATCTGTTACTGAGGAGACAAGCCACAGTTACCAGCAGTATCACTCATCTGTTACTGAGGAGACAAGCCACAGTTACCAGCAGTATCACTCATCTGTTACTGAGGAGACAAGCCACAGTTACCAGCAGTATCGCTCATCTGTTGCTGAGGAGACAAGCCACAGTTACCAGCAGTATCGCTCATCTGTTACTGAGGAGACAAGCCACAGTTACCAGCAGTATCACTCATCTGTTACTGAGGAGACAAGCCACAGTTACCAGCAGTATCACTCATCTGTTACTGAGGAGACAAGCCACAGTTACCAGCAGTATCACTCATCTGTTACTGAGGAGACAAGCCACAGTTACCAGCAGTATCACTCATCTGTTACCGAGGAGACAAGTCACAGTTACCAGCAGTATCACTCATCTGTTACTGAGGAGACAAGCCACAGTTACCAGCAGTATCGCTCATCTGTTACTGAGGAGACAAGCCACAGTTACCAGCAGTATCACTCATCTGTTACTGAGGAGACAAGCCACAGTTACCAGCAGTATCACTCATCTGTTACTGAGGAGACAAGCCACAGTTACCAGCAGTATCACTCATCTGTTACTGAGGAGACAAGCCACAGTTACCAGCAGTATCACTCATCTGTTACTGAGGAGACAAGCCACAGTTACCAGCAGTATCACTCATCTGTTACCGAGGAGACAAGCCACAGTTACCAGCAGTATCACTCATCTGTTACCGAGGAGACAAGCCACAGTTACCAGCAGTATCACTCATCTGTTACTGAGGAGACAAGCCACAGTTACCAGCAGTATCACTCATATGTTACTGAGGAGACAAGCCACAGTTACCAGCAGTATCACTCATCTGTTACTGAGGAGACAAGCCACAGTTACCAGCAGTATCACTCATCTGTTACTGAGGAGACAAGCCACAGTTACCAGCAGTATCACTCATCTGTTACCGAGGAGACAAGCCACAGTTACCAGCAGTATCACTCATCTGTTACTGAGGAGACAAGCCACAGTTACCAGCAGTATCACTCATATGTTACTGAGGAGACAAGCCACAGTTACCAGCAGTATCGCTCATCTGTTACTGAGGAGACAAGCCACAGTTACCAGCAGTATCGCTCATCTGTTACTGAGGAGACAAGCCACAGTTACCAGCAGTATCGCTCATCTGTTACTGAGGAGACAAGCCACAGTTACCAGCAGTATCACTCATCTGTTACTGAGGAGACAAGCCACAGTTACCAGCAGTATCACTCATCTGTTGGAGAGGAGACAAGCCACAGTTACCAGCAGTATCACTCATCTGTTACTGAGGAGACAAGCCACAGTTACCAGCAGTATCGCTCATCTGTTACTGAGGAGACAAGCCACAGTTACCAGCAGTATCACTCATCTGTTACTGAGAAGACAAGCCACAGTTACCAGCAGTATCACTCATCTGTTACTGAGGAGACAAGCCACAGTTACCAGCAGTATCGCTCATCTGTTACTGAGGAGACAAGCCACAGTTACCAGCAGTATCACTCATCTGTTACTGAGAAGACAAGCCACAGTTACCAGCAGAATCACTCATCTGTTACTGAGGAGACAAGTCACAGTTACCAGCAGTATCACTCATCTGTTACTGAGGAGACAAGCCACAGTTACCAGCAGTATCACTCATCTGTTACTGAGGAGACAAGCCACAGTTACCAGCAGTATCGCTCATCTGTTACTGAGGAGACAAGCCACAGTTACCAGCAGTATCACTCATCTGTTACTGAGGAGACAAGTCACAGTTACCAGCAGTATCACTCATCTGTTACTGAGGAGACAAGCCACAGTTACCAGCAGTATCGCTCATCTGTTACTGAGGAGACAAGCCACAGTTACCAGCAGTATCACTCATCTGTTACCGAGGAGACAAGCCACAGTTACCAGCAGTATCACTCATCTGTTACTGAGGAGACAAGCCACAGTTACCAGCAGTATCGCTCATCTGTTGGAGAGGAGACAAGCCACAGTTACCAGCAGTATCACTCACCTGTTACTGAGGAGACAAGCCACAGTTACCAGCAGTATCACTCATCTGTTACTGAGGAGACAAGCCACAGTTACCAGCAGTATCACTCATATGTTACTGAGGAGACAAGCCACAGTTACCAGCAGTATCACTCATCTGTTACCGAGGAGACAAGCCACAGTTACCAGCAGTATCACTCATCTGTTACTGAGGAGACAAGCCACAGTTACCAGCAGTATCACTCATCTGTTACTGAGGAGACAAGCCACAGTTACCAGCAGTATCACTCATCTGTTACTGAGGAGACAAGCCACAGTTACCAGCAGTATTACTCATCTGTTACTGAGGAGACAAGCCACAGTTACCAGCAGTATCACTCATCTGTTACTGAGGAGACAAGCCACAGTTACCAGCAGTATCACTCATCTGTTACTGAGGAGACAAGCCACAGTTACCAGCAGTATCACTCATCTGTTACTGAGGAGACAAGCCACAGTTACCAGCAGTATCACTCATCTGTTACTGAGGAGACAAGCCACAGTTACCAGCAGTATCACTCATCTGTTACTGAGGAGACAAGCCACAGTTACCAGCAGTATCACTCATCTGTTACTGAGGAGACAAGCCACAGTTACCAGCAGTACCACTCATCTGTTACTGAGGAGACAAGCCACAGTTACCAGCAGTATCACTCATCTGTTACTGAGGAGACAAGCCACAGTTACCAGCAGTATCGCTCATCTGTTACTGAGGAGACAAGCCACAGTTACCAGCAGTATTACTCATCTGTTACTGAGGAGACAAGCCACAGTTACCAGCAGTATCGCTCATCTGTTACTGAGGAGACAAGCCACAGTTACCAGCAGTATCACTCATCTGTTACCGAGGAGACAAGCCACAGTTACCAGCAGTATCACTCATCTGTTACTGAGGAGACAAGCCACAGTTACCAGCAGTATCACTCATCTGTTACTGAGGAGACAAGCCACAGTTACCAGCAGTATCACTCATCTGTTACTGAGGAGACAAGCCACAGTTACCAGCAGTATCACTCATCTGTTACTGAGGAGACAAGCCACAGTTACCAGCAGTATCACTCATCTGTTACTGAGGAGACAAGCCACAGTTACCAGCAGTATCACTCATCTGTTACTGAGGAGTCATGCCACAGTTACCAGCAGTATCACTCATCTGTTACTGAGGAGACAAGCCACAGTTACCAGCAGTATCACTCATCTGTTACTGAGGAGACAAGCCACAGTTACCAGCAGTATCACTAATCTGTTACTGAGGAGACAAGCCACAGTTACCAGCAGTATCACTCATCTGTTACTGAGGAGACAAGCCACAGTTACCAGCAGTATCACTCATCTGTTACTGAGGAGACAAGCCACAGTTACCAGCAGTATCACTCATCTGTTGCCGAGGAGACAAGCCACAGTTACCAGCAGTATCACTCATCTGTTACTGAGGAGACAAGCCACAGTTACCAGCAGTATCACTCATCTGTTACTGAGGAGACAAGCCACAGTTACCAGCAGTATCACTCATCTGTTACTGAGGAGACAAGCCACAGTTACCAGCAGTATCACTCATCTGTTACTGAGGAGACAAGCCACAGTTACCAGCAGTATCACTCATCTGTTACTGAGGAGTCATGCCACAGTTACCAGCAGTATCACTCATCTGTTACTGAGGAGACAAGCCACAGTTACCAGCAGTATCACTCATCTGTTACTGAGGAGACAAGCCACAGTTACCAGCAGTATCACTAATCTGTTACTGAGGAGACAAGCCACAGTTACCAGCAGTATCACTCATCTGTTACTGAGGAGACAAGCCACAGTTACCAGCAGTATCACTCATCTGTTACTGAGGAGACAAGCCACAGTTACCAGCAGTATCGCTCATCTGTTACTGAGGAGACAAGCCACAGTTACCAGCAGTATCGCTCATCTGTTGCTGAGGAGACAAGCCACAGTTACCAGCAGCATCACTCATCTGTTACCGAGGAGACAAGCCACAGTTACCAGCAGTATCACTCATCTGTTACTGAGGAGACAAGCCACAGTTACCAGCAGTATCACTCATCTGTTGGAGAGGAGACAAGCCACAGTTACCAGCAGTATCACTCATCTGTTACTGAGGAGACAAGCCACAGTTACCAGCAGAATCACTCATCTGTTACTGAGGAGACAAGTCACAGTTACCAGCAGTATCACTCATCTGTTACTGAGGAGACAAGCCACAGTTACCAGCAGTATCACTCATCTGTTACTGAGGAGACAAGTCACAGTTACCAGCAGTATCACTCATCTGTTACTGAGGAGACAAGCCGCAGTTACCAGCAGAATCACTCATCTGTTACTGAGGAGACAAGTCACAGTTACCAGCAGTATCACTCATCTGTTACTGAGGAGACAAGCCACAGTTACCAGCAGTATCACTCATCTGTTACTGAGGAGACAAGCCACAGTTACCAGCAGAATCACTCATCTGTTACTGAGGAGACAAGTCACAGTTACCAGCAGTATCACTCATCTGTTACTGAGGAGACAAGCCACAGTTACCAGCAGTATCACTCATCTGTTACTGAGGAGACAAGTCACAGTTACCAGCAGTATCACTCATCTGTTACTGAGGAGACAAGCCACAGTTACCAGCAGTATTACTCATCTGTTACTGAGGAGACAAGCCACAGTTACCAGCAGTATCACTCATCTGTTACTGAGGAGACAAGCCACAGTTACCAGCAGTATCACTCATCTGTTACTGAGGAGACAAGCCACAGTTACCAGCAGTATCACTCATCTGTTACTGAGGAGACAAGCCACAGTTACCAGCAGTATCACTCATCTGTTACTGAGGAGACAAGCCACAGTTACCAGCAGTATCACTCATCTGTTACTGAGGAGACAAGCCACAGTTACCAGCAGTATCACTCATCTGTTACTGAGGAGACAAGCCACAGTTACCAGCAGTATCACTCATCTGTTACTGAGGAGACAAGCCACAGTTACCAGCAGTATCACTCATCTGTTACTGAGGAGACAAGCCACAGTTACCAGCAGAATCACTCATCTGTTACTGAGGAGACAAGCCACAGTTACCAGCAGTATCACTCATCTGTTACTGAGGAGACAAGCCACAGTTACCAGCAGTATCACTCATCTGTTACTGAGGAGACAAGCCACAGTTACCAGCAGTATCACTCATCTGTTACTGAGGACACAAGCCACAGTTACCAGCAGTATCACTCATCTGTTACTGAGGAGACAAGCCACAGTTACCAGCAGAATCACTCATCTGTTACTGAGGAGACAAGTCACAGTTACCAGCAGTATCACTCATCTGTTACTGAGGAGACAAGCCACAGTTACCAGCAGAATCACTCATCTGTTACTGAGGAGACAAGTCACAGTTACCAGCAGTATCACTCATCTGTTACTGAGGAGACAAGCCACAGTTACCAGCAGTATCACTCATCTGTTACTGAGGAGACAAGTCACAGTTACCAGCAGTATCACTCATCTGTTACTGAGGAGACAAGTCACAGTTACCAGCAGTATCACTCATCTGTTACTGAGGAGACAAGCCACAGTTACCAGCAGAATCACTCATCTGTTACTGAGGAGACAAGTCACAGTTACCAGCAGTATCACTCATCTGTTACTGAGGAGACAAGCCACAGTTACCAGCAGTATCACTCATCTGTTACTGAGGAGACAAGTCACAGTTACCAGCAGTATCACTCATCTGTTACTGAGGAGACAAGCCACAGTTACCAGCAGTATTACTCATCTGTTACTGAGGAGACAAGCCACAGTTACCAGCAGTATCACTCATCTGTTACTGAGGAGACAAGCCACAGTTACCAGCAGTATCACTCATCTGTTACTGAGGAGACAAGCCACAGTTACCAGCAGTATCACTCATCTGTTACTGAGGAGACAAGCCACAGTTACCAGCAGTATCACTCATCTGTTACTGAGGAGACAAGCCACAGTTACCAGCAGTATCACTCATCTGTTACTGAGGAGACAAGCCACAGTTACCAGCAGTATCACTCATCTGTTACTGAGGAGACAAGCCACAGTTACCAGCAGTATCACTCATCTGTTACTGAGGAGACAAGCCACAGTTACCAGCAGTATCACTCATCTGTTACTGAGGAGACAAGCCACAGTTACCAGCAGTATCACTCATCTGTTACTGAGGAGACAAGCCACAGTTACCAGCAGTATCACTCATCTGTTACTGAGGAGACAAGCCACAGTTACCAGCAGTATCACTCATCTGTTACCGAGGAGACAAGCCACAGTTACCAGCAGTATCACTCATCTGTTACTGAGGAGTCAAGCCACAGTTACCAGCAGTATTACTCATCTGTTACTGAGGAGACAAGCCACAGTTACCAGCAGTATCACTCATCTGTTACTGAGGAGACAAGCCACAGTTACCAGCAGTATCACTCATCTGTTACTGAGGAGTCAAGCCACAGTTACCAGCAGTATCACTCATCTGTTACTGAGGAGACAAGCCACAGTTACCAGCAGTATCGCTCATCTGTTACTGAGGAGACAAGCCACAGTTACCAGCAGTATCACTCATCTGTTACTGAGGAGACAAGCCACAGTTACCAGCAGTATCGCTCATCTGTTACTGAGGAGACAAGCCACAGTTACCAGCAGTATCACTCATCTGTTACTGAGGAGACAAGCCACAGTTACCAGCAGTATCACTCATCTGTTACTGAGGAGTCAAGCCACAGTTACCAGCAGTATTACTCATCTGTTACTGAGGAGACAAGCCACAGTTACCAGCAGTATCACTCATCTGTTACTGAGGAGACAAGCCACAGTTACCAGCAGTATCACTCATCTGTTACTGAGGAGACAAGCCACAGTTACCAGCAGTATCGCTCATCTGTTACTGAGGAGACAAGCCACAGTTACCAGCAGTATCACTCATCTGTTACTGAGGAGACAAGCCACAGTTACCAGCAGTATCGCTCATCTGTTACTGAGGAGACAAGCCACAGTTACCAGCAGTATCGCTCATCTGTTACTGAGGAGACAAGCCACAGTTACCAGCAGTATCGCTCATCTGTTACTGAGGACACAAGCCACAGTTACCAGCAGTATCACTCATCTGTTGCTGAGGAGACAAGCCACAGTTACCAGCAGTATCACTCATCTGTTACTGAGGAGACAAGCCACAGTTACCAGCAGTATCACTCATCTGTTACTGAGGAGACAAGCCACAGTTACCAGCAGTATCACTCATCTGTTACTGAGGAGACAAGCCACAGTTACCAGCAGTATCACTCATCTGTTACTGAGAAGACAAGCCACAGTTACCAGCAGTATCACTCATCTGTTACTGAGGAGACAAGCCACAGTTACCAGCAGTATCACTCATCTGTTACTGAGGAGACAAGCCACAGTTACCAGCAGTATCACTCATCTGTTGCTGAGGAGACAAGCCACAGTTACCAGCAGTATCACTCATCTGTTACTGAGGAGACAAGCCACAGTTACCAGCAGTATCACTCATCTGTTACTGAGGAGACAAGCCACAGTTACCAGCAGTATCACTCATCTGTTACTGAGGAGACAAGCCACAGTTACCAGCAGTATCACTCATCTGTTACTGAGGAGACAAGCCACAGTTACCAGCAGTATCACTCATCTGTTACTGAGGAGACAAGCCACAGTTACCAGCAGTATCGCTCATCTGTTACTCAGGAGACAAGCCACAGTTACCAGCAGTATCACTCATCTGTTACTGAGGAGACAAGCCACAGTTACCAGCAGTATCACTCATCTGTTACTGAGGAGACAAGCCACAGTTACCAGCAGTATCACTCATCTGTTACTGAGGAGACAAGCCACAGTTACCAGCAGTATCACTCATCTGTTACTGAGGAGACAAGCCACAGTTACCAGCAGTATCACTCATCTGTTACTGAGGAGACAAGTCACAGTTACCAGCAGTATCACTCATCTGTTACTGAGGAGACAAGCCACAGTTACCAGCAGTATCACTCATCTGTTACTGAGGAGACAAGCCACAGTTACCAGCAGTATCACTCATCTGTTACTGAGGAGACAAGCCACAGTTACCAGCAGTATCACTCATCTGTTACTGAGGAGACAAGTCACAGTTACCAGCAGTATCACTCATCTGTTACTGAGGAGACAAGTCACAGTTACCAGCAGTATCACTCATCTGTTACTGAGGAGACAAGCTACAGTTACCAGCAGTATCGCTCATCTGTTACTGAGGAGACAAGCCACAGTTACCAGCAGTATCACTCATCTGTTACTGAGGAGACAAGCCACAGTTACCAGCAGTATCACTCATCTGTTACTGAGGAGACAAGCCACAGTTACCAGCAGTATCACTCATCTGTTACTGAGGAGACAAGCCACAGTTACCAGCAGTATCACTCATCTGTTACCGAGGAGACAAGCCACAGTTACCAGCAGTATCACTCATCTGTTACCGAGGAGACAAGCCACAATTACCAGCAGTATCACTCATCTGTTACTGAGGAGACAAGCCACAGTTACCAGCAGTATTACTCATCTGTTACTGAGGAGACAACCCACAGTTACCAGCAGTATCGCTCATCTGTTACTGAGGAGACAAGCCACAGTTACCAGCAGTATCACTCATCTGTTACTGAGGAGACAAGCCACAGTTACCAGCAGTATTACTCATCTGTTACTGAGGAGACAAGCCACAGTTACCAGCAGTATCACTCATCTGTTACTGAGGAGTCAAGCCACAGTTACCAGCAGTATCACTCATCTGTTACTGAGGAGTAAAGCCACAGTTACCAGCAGTATCACTCATCTGTTACCGAGGAGACAAGCCACAGTTACCAGCAGTATCACTCATCTGTTGGTGAGGAGACAAGCCACAGTTACCAGCAGTATCGCTCATCTGTTACTGAGGAGACAAGCCACAGTTACCAGCAGTATCACTCATCTGTTACTGAGGAGACAAGCCACAGTTACCAGCAGTATCACTCATCTGTTACTGAGGAGTCATGCCACAGTTACCAGCAGTATCACTCATCTGTTACTGAGGAGACAAGCCACAGTTACCAGCAGTATCACTCATCTGTTACTGAGGAGACAAGCCACAGTTACCAGCAGTATTACTCATCTGTTACTGAGGAGACAAGCCACAGTTACCAGCAGTATCACTCATCTGTTGCTGAGGAGACAAGCCACAGTTACCAGCAGTATCACTCATCTGTTGCCGAGGAGTCATGCCACAGTTACCAGCAGTATCACTCATCTGTTGCTGAGGAGTCAAGCCACAGTTACCAGCAGTATCGCTCATCTGTTGCTGAGGAGACAAGCCACAGTTACCAGCAGTATTACTCTTCTGTTGCTGAGGAGTCAGGCCACAGTTACCAGCAGTATCACTCATCTGTTACTGAGGAGACAAGCCACAGTTACCAGCAGTATCACTCATCTGTTACTGAGGAGACAAGCCACAGTTACCAGCAGTATCGCTCATCTGTTACTGAGGAGACAAGCCACAGTTACCAGCAGTATCGCTCATCTGTTACTGAGGAGTCAAGCCACAGTTACCAGCAGTATCACTCATCTGTTACTGAGGAGACAAGCCACAGTTACCTGCAGTATCGCTCATCTGTTACTGAGGAGACAAGCCACAGTTACCAGCAGTATCGCTCATCTGTTACTGAGGACACAAGCCACAGTTACCAGCAGTATCACTCATCTGTTACTGAGGAGACAAGCCACAGTTACCAGCAGTATCACTCATCTGTTACTGAGGAGACAAGCCACAGTTACCAGCAGTATCACTCATCTGTTACTGAGGAGTCAAGCCACAGTTACCAGCAGTATCGCTCATCTGTTACTGAGGAGACAAGCCACAGTTACCAGCAGTATCACTCATCTGTTACTGAGGAGACAAGCCACAGTTACCAGCAGTATCGCTCATCTGTTACTGAGGAGACAAGCCACAGTTACCAGCAGTATCACTCATCTGTTACTGAGGAGACAAGCCACAGTTACCAGCAGTATCGCTCATCTGTTACTGAGGAGACAAGCCACAGTTACCAGCAGTATCGCTCATCTGTTACTGAGGAGACAAGCCACAGTTACCAGCAGTATCGCTCATCTGTTACTGAGGACACAAGCCACAGTTACCAGCAGTATCACTCATCTGTTACTGAGGAGACAAGCCACAGTTACCAGCAGTATCACTCATCTGTTACTGAGGAGACAAGCCACAGTTACCAGCAGTATCACTCATCTGTTACTGAGGAGACAAGCCACAGTTACCAGCAGTATCACTCATCTGTTACTGAGAAGACAAGCCACAGTTACCAGCAGTATCACTCATCTGTTACTGAGGAGACAAGCCACAGTTACCAGCAGTATCACTCATCTGTTACTGAGGAGACAAGCCACAGTTACCAGCAGTATCACTCATCTGTTACTGAGGAGACAAGCCACAGTTACCAGCAGTATCACTCATCTGTTACTGAGGAGTCAAGCCACAGTTACCAGCAGTATCACTCATCTGTTACTGAGGAGACAAGCCACAGTTACCAGCAGTATCACTCATCTGTTACTGAGGAGACAAGCCACAGTTACCAGCAGTATCACTCATCTGTTGCTGAGGAGACAAGCCACAGTTACCAGCAGTATCACTCATCTGTTACTGAGGAGACAAGCCACAGTTACCAGCAGTATCACTCATCTGTTACTGAGGAGACAAGCCACAGTTACCAGCAGTATCGCTCATCTGTTACTCAGGAGACAAGCCACAGTTACCAGCAGTATCACTCATCTGTTACTCAGGAGACAAGCCACAGTTACCAGCAGTATCACTCATCTGTTACTGAGGAGACAAGCCACAGTTACCAGCAGTATCACTCATCTGTTACTGAGGAGACAAGCCACAGTTACCAGCAGTATCACTCATCTGTTACTGAGGAGACAAGCCACAGTTACCAGCAGTATCACTCATCTGTTACTGAGGAGACAAGCCACAGTTACCAGCAGTATCACTCATCTGTTACTGAGGAGACAAGCCACAGTTACCAGCAGTATCACTTATCTGTTACTGAGGAGACAAGCCACAGTTACCAGCAGTATCACTCATCTGTTGCTGAGGAGACAAGCCACAGTTACCAGCAGTATCACTCATCTGTTGCTGAGGAGTCAAGCCACAGTTACCAGCAGTATCACTCATCTGTTGCTGAGGAGACAAGCCACAGTTACCAGCAGTATCACTCATCTGTTGCTGAGGAGACAAGCCACAGTTACCAGCAGTATCACTCATCTGTTACTGAGGAGACAAGCCACAGTTACCAGCAGTATCACTCATCTGTTACTGAGGAGACAAGCCACAGTTACCAGCAGTATCGCTCATCTGTTACTGAGGAGACAAGCCACAGTTACCAGCAGTATCACTTATCTGTTACTGAGGAGACAAGCCACAGTTACCAGCAGTATCACTCATCTGTTGCTGAGGAGACAAGCCACAGTTACCAGCAGTATCACTCATCTGTTACTGAGGAGACAAGCCACAGTTACCAGCAGTATCACTTATCTGTTGCTGAGGAGACAAGCCACAGTTACCAGCAGTATCACTCATCTGTTACTGAGGAGACAAGCCACAGTTACCAGCAGTATCACTCATCTGTTACTGAGGAGACAAGCCACAGTTACCAGCAGTATCACTCATCTGTTGCTGAGGAGACAAGCCACAGTTACCAGCAGTATCGCTCATCTGTTACTGAGGAGACAAGCCACAGTTACCAGCAGTATCGCTCATCTGTTACTGAGGAGACAAGCCACAGTTACCAGCAGTATCACTCATCTGTTACTGAGGAGACAAGCCACAGTTACCAGCAGTATCACTCATCTGTTACTGAGGAGTCAAGCCACAGTTACCAGCAGTATCACTCATCTGTTACTGAGGAGACAAGCCACAGTTACCAGCAGTATCACTCATCTGTTACTGAGGAGACAAGCCACAGTTACCAGCAGTATCACTCATCTGTTACTGAGGAGTCAAGCCACAGTTACCAGCAGTATCACTCATCTGTTACTGAGGAGTCAAGCCACAGTTACCAGCAGTATCACTCATCTGTTACTGAGGAGACAAGCCACAGTTACCAGCAGTATCACTCATCTGTTACTGAGGAGACAAGCCACAGTTACCAGCAGTATCACTCATCTGTTACTGAGGAGACAAGCCACAGTGACCAGCAGTATCGCTCATCTGTTACTGAGGAGACAAGCCACAGTTACCAGCAGTATCACTCATCTGTTACTGAGGAGACAAGCCACAGTTACCAGCAGTATCACTCATCTGTTACTGAGGAGACAAGCCACAGTTACCAGCAGTATCACTCATCTGTTACTGAGGAGACAAGCCACAGTTACCAGCAGTATCACTCATCTGTTACTGAGGAGACAAGCCACAGTTACCAGCAGTATCACTCATCTGTTACTGAGGAGACAAGCCACAGTTACCAGCAGTATCACTCATCTGTTACCGAGGAGACAAGCCACAGTTACCAGCAGTATCACTCATCTGTTACTGAGGAGACAAGCCACAGTTACCAGCAGTATCACTCATCTGTTACTGAGGAGACAAGCCACAGTTACCAGCAGTATCACTCATCTGTTACTGAGGAGACAAGCCACAGTTACCAGCAGTATCACTCATCTGTTACTGAGGAGACAAGCCACAGTTACCAGCAGTATCACTCATCTGTTACTGAGGAGACAAGCCACAGTTACCAGCAGTATCACTCATCTGTTACTGAGGAGACAAGCCACAATTACCAGCAGTATCACTCATCTGTTACTGAGGAGTCAGGCCACAGTTACCAGCAGTATCAGTCATCTGTTACTGAGGAGACAAGCCACAGTTACCAGCAGTATCACTCATCTGTTACTGAGGAGACAAGCCACAGTTACCAGCAGTATCACTCATCTGTTGCTGAGGAGACAAGCCACAGTTACCAGCAGTATCACTCATCTGTTGGGGAGGAGACAAGCCACAGTTACCAGCAGTATCACTCATCTGTTACTGAGGAGACAAGCCACAGTTACCAGCAGTATCACTCATCTGTTACTGAGGAGACAAGCCACAGTTACCAGCAGTATCACTCATCTGTTGCTGAGGAGACAAGCCACAGTTACCAGCAGTACCACTCATCTGTTACTGAGGAGACAAGTCACAGTTACCAGCAGTATCACTCATCTGTTACTGAGGAGACAAGCCACAGTTACCAGCAGTATCACTCATCTGTTACTGAGGAGACAAGCCACAGTTACCAGCAGTATCACTCATCTGTTGCTGAGGAGACAAGCCACAGTTACCAGCAGTATCACTCATCTGTTACTGAGGAGACAAGCCACAGTTACCAGCAGTATTACTCATCTGTTACTGAGGAGACAAGCCACAGTTACCAGCAGTACCACTCATCTGTTACTGAGGAGACAAGCCACAGTTACCAGCAGTATCACTCATCTGTTACTGAGGAGACAAGCCACAGTTACCAGCAGTATCGCTCATCTGTTACTGAGGAGACAAGCCACAGTTACCAGCAGTATCACTCATCTGTTACTGAGGAGACAAGCCACAGTTACCAGCAGTATCACTCATCTGTTACTGAGGAGACAAGCCACAGTTACCAGCAGTATCACTCATCTGTTACTGAGGAGACAAGCCACAGTTACCAGCAGTATCGCTCATCTGTTACTGAGGAGACAAGCCACAGTTACCAGCAGTATCGCTCATCTGTTACTGAGGAGACAAGCCACAGTTACCAGCAGTATCACTCATCTGTTACTGAGGAGACAAGCCACAGTTACCAGCAGTATCACTCATCTGTTACTGAGGAGACAAGCCACAGTTACCAGCAGTATCGCTCATCTGTTACTGAGGAGACAAGCCACAGTTACCAGCAGTATCGCTCATCTGTTACTGAGGAGACAAGCCACAGTTACCAGCAGTATCACTCATCTGTTACTGAGGAGACAAGCCACAGTTACCAGCAGTATCACTCATCTGTTACTGAGGAGACAAGCCACAGTTACCAGCAGTATCACTCATCTGTTAATGAGGAGACAAGCCACAGTTACCAGCAGTATCACTCATCTGTTACTGAGGAGACAAGCCACAGTTACCAGCAGTATCACTCATCTGTTACTGAGGAGACAAGCCACAGTTACCAGCAGTACCACTCATCTGTTACTGAGGAGACAAGCCACAGTTACCAGCAGTATCACTCATCTGTTACTGAGGAGACAAGCCACAGTTACCAGCAGTATCACTCATCTGTTACTGAGGAGACAAGCCACAGTTACCAGCAGTATCACTCATCTGTTACTGAGGAGACAAGCCACAGTTACCAGCAGTATCACTCATCTGTTACTGAGGAGACAAGCCACAGTTACCAGCAGTATCACTCATCTGTTACTGAGGAGACAAGCCACAGTTACCAGCAGTATTACTCATCTGTTGCTGAGGAGACAAGTCACAGTTACCAGCAGTATCGCTCATCTGTTGCTGAGGAGACAAGCCACAGTTACCAGCAGTATCACTCATCTGTTACTGAGGAGACAAGCCGCAGTTACCAGCAGTATCACTCATCTGTTACTGAGGAGACAAGCCACAGTTACCAGCAGTATCACTCATCTGTTACTGAGGAGACAAGCCACAGTTACCAGCAGTATCGCTCATCTGTTACTGAGGAGACAAGCCACAGTTACCAGCAGTATTACTCATCTGTTGCTGAGGAGACAAGCCACAGTTACCAGCAGTATCGCTCATCTGTTACTGAGGAGACAAGCCACAGTTACCAGCAGTATCACTCATCTGTTACTGAGGAGACAAGCCACAGTTACCAGCAGTATCACTCATCTGTTACTGAGGAGACAAGCCACAGTTACCAGCAGTATCGCTCATCTGTTACTGAGGAGACAAGCCACAGTTACCAGCAGTATCACTCATCTGTTACTGAGGAGACAAGCCACAGTTACCAGCAGTATCGCTCATCTGTTACTGAGGAGACAAGCCACAGTTACCAGCAGTATCACTCATCTGTTGCTGAGGAGACAAGCCACAGTTACCAGCAGTATCACTCATCTGTTACTGAGGAGACAAGCCACAGTTACCAGCAGTATCGCTCATCTGTTACTGAGGAGACAAGCCACAGTTACCAGCAGTATTACTCATCTGTTGCTGAGGAGACAAGCCACAGTTACCAGCAGTATCACTCATCTGTTACTGAGGAGACAAGCCACAGTTACCAGCAGTATCACTCATCTGTTACTGAGGAGACAAGCCACAGTTACCAGCAGTATCACTCATCTGTTACTGAGGAGACAAGCCACAGTTACCAGCAGTATCGCTCATCTGTTACTGAGGAGACAAGCCACAGTTACCAGCAGTATCACTCATCTGTTACTGAGGAGACAATCCACAGTTACCAGCAGTATCACTCATCTGTTACTGAGGAGACAAGCCACAGTTACCAGCAGTATCACTCATCTGTTACTGAGGAGACAAGCCACAGTTACCAGCAGTATCACTCATCTGTTACTGAGGAGACAAGCCACAGTTACCAGCAGTATCACTCATCTGTTACTGAGGAGACAAGCCACAGTTACCAGCAGTATCACTCATCTGTTACTGAGGAGACAAGCCACAGTTACCAGCAGTATCACTCATCTGTTACTGAGGAGACAAGCCACAGTTACCAGCAGTATCACTCATCTGTTGCTGAGGAGACAAGCCACAGTTACCAGCAGTATCACTCATCTGTTACTGAGGAGACAAGTCACAGTTACCAGCAGTATCACTCATCTGTTACTGAGGAGACAAGCCACAGTTACCAGCAGTATCACTCATCTGTTACTGAGGAGACAAGCCACAGTTACCAGCAGTATCACTCATCTGTTGCTGAGGAGACAAGTCACAGTTACCAGCAGTATCACTCATCTGTTGCTGAGGAGACAAGTCACAGTTACCAGCAGTATCACTCATCTGTTACTGAGGAGACAAGCCACAGTTACCAGCAGTATTACTCATCTGTTACTGAGGAGACAAGCCACAGTTACCAGCAGTATCACTCATCTGTTACTGAGGAGACAAGCCACAGTTACCAGCAGTATCACTCATCTGTTACTGAGGAGACAAGCCACAGTTACCAGCAGTATCACTCATCTGTTACTGAGGAGACAAGCCACAGTTACCAGCAGTATTACTCATCTGTTACTGAGGAGACAAGCCACAGTTACCAGCAGTATCACTCATCTGTTACTGAGGAGACAAGCCACAGTTACCAGCAGTATCACTCATCTGTTACTGAGGAGACAAGCCACAGTTACCAGCAGTATCACTCATCTGTTACTGAGGAGACAAGCCACAGTTACCAGCAGTATCACTCATCTGTTACTGAGGAGACAAGCCACAGTTACCAGCAGTATCACTCATCTGTTACTGAGGAGACAAGCCACAGTTACCAGCAGTATCACTCATCTGTTACTGAGGAGACAAGTCACAGTTACCAGCAGTATCACTCATCTGTTACTGAGGAGACAAGCCACAGTTACCAGCAGTATCACTCATCTGTTACTGAGGAGACAAGCCACAGTTACCAGCAGTATCACTCATCTGTTACTGAGGAGACAAGCCACAGTTACCAGCAGTATCACTCATCTGTTACTGAGGAGACAAGCCACAGTTACCAGCAGTATCACTCATCTGTTACTGAGGAGACAAGCCACAGTTACCAGCAGTATCACTCATCTGTTACTGAGGAGACAAGCCACAGTTACCAGCAGTATCACTCATCTGTTACTGAGGAGACAAGCCACAGTTACCAGCAGTATCACTCATCTGTTACTGAGGAGACAAGCCACAGTTACCAGCAGTATCACTCATCTGTTACTGAGGAGACAAGCCACAGTTACCAGCAGTATCGCTCATCTGTTACTGAGGAGACAAGCCACAGTTACCAGCAGTATTACTCATCTGTTACTGAGGAGACAAGCCACAGTTACCAGCAGTATCGCTCATCTGTTACTGAGGAGACAAGCCACAGTTACCAGCAGTATCACTCATCTGTTACTGAGGAGACAAGCCACAGTTACCAGCAGTATCACTCATCTGTTACTGAGGAGACAACCCACAGTTACCAGCAGTATTACTCATCTGTTACTGAGGAGACAAGCCACAGTTACCAGCAGTATCGCTCATCTGTTACTGAGGAGACAAGCCACAGTTACCAGCAGTATCACTCATCTGTTACTGAGGAGACAAGCCACAGTTACCAGCAGTATCGCTCATCTGTTGCTGAGGAGACAAGCCACAGTTACCAGCAGTATCACTCATCTGTTACTGAGGAGACAAGCCACAGTTACCAGCAGTATCACTCATCTGTTACTGAGGAGACAAGCCACTGTTACCAGCAGTATCGCTCATCTGTTACTGAGGAGACAAGCCACAGTTACCAGCAGTATCACTCATCTGTTACCGAGGAGACAAGCCACAGTTACCAGCAGTATCGCTCATCTGTTACCGAGGAGACAAGCCACAGTTACCAGCAGTATCACTCATCTGTTACCGAGGAGACAAACCACAGTTACCAGCAGTATCACTCATCTATTACTGAGGAGACAAGCCACAGTTACCAGCAGTATCGCTCATCTGTTACTGAGGAGACAAGCCACAGTTACCAGCAGTATCACTCATCTGTTACTGAGGAGACAAGCCACAGTTACCAGCAGTATCACTCATCTGTTACTGAGGAGACAAGCCACAGTTACCAGCAGTATCACTCATCTGTTACTGAGGAGTCAAGCCACAGTTACCAGCAGTATCACTCATCTGTTACTGAGGAGACAAGCCACAGTTACCAGCAGTATCGCTCATCTGTTACTGAGGAGACAAGCCACAGTTACCAGCAGTATCACTCATCTGTTACTGAGGAGACAAGCCACAGTTACCAGCAGTATCACTCATCTGTTACTGAGGAGACAAGCCACAGTTACCAGCAGTATCACTCATCTGTTACTGAGGAATCAGGCCACAGTTACCAGCAGTATCACTCATCTGTTACTGAGGAGACAAGCCACAGTTACCAGCAGTATCACTCATCTGTTACTGAGGAGACAAGCCACAGTTACCAGCAGTATCACTCATCTGTTACTGAGGAGACAAGCCACAGTTACCAGCAGAATCACTCATCTGTTACTGAGGAGACAAGCCACAGTTACCAGCAGTATCACTCATCTGTTACTGAGGAGTCAAGCCACAGTTACCAGCAGTATCACTCATTTGTTACTGAGGAGACAAGCCACAGTTACCAGCAGTATCACTCATCTGTTACTGAGGAGACAAGCCACAGTTACCAGCAGTATCGCTCATCTGTTACTGAGGACACAAGCCACAGTTACCAGCAGTATCACTCATCTGTTACTGAGGAGACAAGCCACAGTTACCAGCAGTATCACTCATCTGTTACTGAGGAGACAAGCCACAGTTACCAGCAGTATCACTCATCTGTTACCGAGGAGTCAAGCCACAGTTACCAGCAGTATCACTCATTTGTTACTGAGGAGACAAGCCACAGTTACCAGCAGTATCACTCATCTGTTACTGAGGAGACAAGCCACAGTTACCAGCAGTGTCACTCATCTGTTACTGAGGAGACAAGCCACAGTTACCAGCAGTATCACTCATCTGTTACTGAGGAGACAAGCCACAGTTACCAGCAGTATCACTCATCTGTTGGGGAGGATACAAGCCACAGTTACCAGCAGTATCACTCATCTGTTACTGAGGAGACAAGCCACAGTTACCAGCAGTATCGCTCATCTGTTACTGAGGAGACAAGTCACAGTTACCAGCAGTATCACTCATCTGTTGGGGAGGCCTCTCACCTGACTGCTAACTTCAGTTATATTGTACAGAACAGACCAGTGTCAGTAAGATAACTAAGGCCCACTGCGCCATCGCAGTGGTTAACTGTGCACGCAGCTCACAACAATTTGGCGCCAGAACATTTGTGTCTGAGTCAGGGCCTTTAGTTAGTTTAGCTAGTGTAACCCTGTCAGGCCACAGTTACTGCACAATCACCGTTTATGATCACTGTTCCATGACTAAAGGATGGTTCCCACGCAACAAAATCGTTAACGAGATATCGTTGGGGTTACGTCGTTAGTGATTCACATCCGGCGTTGTTAGCGATATCGTTACATGTGACACCTAGGAGCGACGATCACGGATCGCAAAAGCGTCAAAAATCGTTGATCGTTGTCACGTCGTCCATTTTCATAATATCGTTGGTTGTTCATGCCGCAGGTTGTTCGTCGTTCCTGCAGCAGTGCACATCGCTACCTGTGACACCGCAGGAAAGAGGAACAATCTCGTACATGCGGCCGCCCGCAATGAGGAAGGAAGGAGGTGGGCGGGACGTTTGTCCCGCTCATCTCCACCCCTCCGCTTCTATTGGGCGGTCGCTTAGTGACGTCACTGTGACGCCGAACGAACCGCCCCAGTAGAAAGGAGGCGGTTTGCCGGCAACAGCGATGTCGCTAGGCAGGTAAGTATCTGTGACGGGTGTTAGCGATGTTATGCGCCATGGGCAGAGATTTGCCCGTGACACACAACCGACGGGGGCGGGTACGCTCGCTAGCGATACCGATATCGCGCGTGTAAAGTGCCCTTAAGTCATCTAACTCTTCGCCATTGAAGTTTATGTGTGGACCACAATGATCTCACTTACATCTTGGTGTTAATAAGGCCTATCACAGACTTTAGGCCATAGTTGAGCTCATCCAGGAGGGATCTTGTGTTGAACAATATAAGTACGTATTATTATTTGTTTACGTTTTTAGTCTCCGTTTCCGGTTAAGCAGCTATTGCATATAGTAAGTTGTTTGGACATTCCGGGTGAATCGTGTGAAGGATCCTCCATTAATGTGCACTGTATTTATATTGGGGCAGGGGAATAGTCAGTTGGGGGATTAGAGTGAATTTATCTTAAATTTGTAAGCTGTTTTGCTGCACCGCGGGCGGTTCTTATTACACACCCATCCAATTGTTTCATGGTCAAAGGTATTAACCCCTTAACGACCGCGGGCAGTAAAATTACGTCCTTGCGGTCATAATGTTACTGCGATCGGCACACATCTCTGCTGATTTTCACAGCTGAGATGTGTGCCTGCTAGGCACGAGCAGAATCGTTATCTGCTCGTGCCGTTTAACCCCTTATATGGCGCTGTCAATATGTGACAGCGCCATTACAAGCGCGATCGCGGTAAACATTTACTTACCGCCCGATACCGGAAGTCACGTGACGCGATCACGTGACTCCCGATAGTTGTCATGGTAGCACAGGGTCATGTGATGACTCCTGTACTACACCTGACTTGCTTTCACTTTCGCTGTGCCAGCGGCACAGCAAAAGAGAAAGAGAGCGTATCTGCTGTTTATAGCCTTGTAGCTGTGATCAGCAGATACTGCAGAGCGATCGGATTGCTGATCGCAATAGCCCCCTAGGGGGACTAGTAAAATAAAAAAAAAAGTTACAAAAAAAGTTTTAAAAAATTAAAAAAAAAAACAAAAAACCCTAAAAGATCAAATCACCCCCCATTCGCCCCATTGAAAATTAAAGGGTTAAAAAAATAAAAAATATACACACATTTGGTATCGCCGCCTTCAGAAACGCCCGATCTATCAAAATATAAAATCAATTAATCTGATTAGTATATGGCACAGCGGCAAAAAAATTCCAAACGCCAAAACGATGTTTTTTTGCCGCCACAACTTTTGCGCAAAATGCAATAAGAGGCGATCAAAACGTAGTATCTGCGCAAAAATGGTACCGTTAAAAACGTCAGCTCGAGACGCAAAAAATAAGCCGTCATTGAGCCATAGATCCCGAAAAATGAGAACGCTACGGGTCACGGAATATGGCGTAAAACGTGCGCCACTTTTTTCGGACAAACTTCCGATTTTTTTTAACCCCTTATATAAAAGTAAACCTATACATGTTTGGTGTCTACGAACTCGCACTGACCTGAGGCATCCCACCCACACATCAGTTTTACCATATAGTGAACACAGTGAATAAAATATCTCAAAAACCATAGTGCTATCGCACTTTTTTTCAATTTTTCTGCATTTGGAATTTTTTTGCCGTTTTCTAGTACACTATATGGTAAAACTGATGGTTTCATTTAAAAGTACAGCTCGTTCCGCAAAAAATGAGCCCTCACATGACCATATTGACTGAAAAATAAAAAACACCAACAAACTGAGCTGTAACAAATGTTCAATAAACATGCAACATTACAAGCATGTGAATTGCAGCCTCAAGACTAGAAAAAAACCAAGGAGAAAATTGTAGGAAAAATACCCTGACTATAAATAAATAAATTGCAAGTGCTTAATAACAGGGTACTTAGTATATACATTTTTGCAAAAAGGTAAGAAGCTGTCTCACCTCGTCACGGTGCACCCATCTGAGACAGTCCCTAACCTACTAAAGTTAAAAACATATTCTGTACCTGACTAGTGTCATGTCAAAACTTCAATATGAATGGTAAAGTGGTTAGCTGGGTCCCAGATTAAATACACAGCAAAAAGTGAGAAGCAGGTGATTGTTCTCCTACAATTTTTCTCCTTGTTTTTTTTTTAAAAATAGAAAAGTTAAGTCTCTCAGAAAAAGAATGGCGAAAAAAAAAAACGGAAAGCAAAAAATCGGCCGGTCGTGAAGGGGTTAATAGGTATTTGGCATTTGGATTATCCAGGCACGTCTGTAGATCACGCCTAATGTATATACTGTAATTGATCCATATTGTAGGCGCCACACTGTACAGCACAAGGGTCTCGGCCTCTTGGCTGAGTGTCTGTGGATTTTTCCTTAGTGTTTTCTATTATTTTAGTTTTGCTCTTTTAGATATTGAAGTAAAATACTTTAGTTGGTTGATCTAGTGTTGGAGCTGTTTGTTTCCCGTTGGACTTCACTGTGTCCTAAAGAGCCCACCTCGGCACACCGCTTACACACCCATGCCAGCTATAGGTTATTCTATGTTGGTCTGTGAGGTGCAGTGTCCCAGACTTGCTGGAGATTGTTGTGCTCTTTGCTGCGGTTGTGGAGGTTACTCCTGTTGTTTTGTAGCTTCCTTCCTGCTCTTGTTTTTCCTCCTGAATCTCTGATTGTCTTTACCTTTGTGTGTGCGTGCTGTGTGACAGTTTTTCCCTCATCTGTCTGTATCTGTGACTCTCATTGCACTGCTGTCCCCTCTCTGCCTAGTGGGAGGTTGAGGGGGAAACAGATCACGGCTGGTGAGACACAGGGCCAAGAAGGAGACTCAGACATCTGCACCATTAGGGGTATCCCTGAGAATAGGGTTAGCATAGAGCCCCTTAACTTGAGGGACAGCTTAGGGGCTTCAATTTCCCACTATCCCAGAGTCATTGTGACATTATAGTTGTCCATACTTTATACTCAAGTATGAATACATACAATTCATACTATACATACAATAAGCCCAGCATTGGGCAGTACAGAGCAACATCAATAATGAAGGGGCCACACGTATAAACACTATGCAACAGCTTTTTGCATACAATACAATTTACACAATACAAATAATACATACAATACACACAATATATGCAATATCCACAATACACACAATATAGTGTGAGGTATCAACCGGCTGTATTACAAAGGTCCGGTATGTTTTGCAGAAGCGTGGGTGCTCTGCAATGTGAAGTTGGCTGGGACCTGTGGTTCCACAGCATTACATGCAGAGCCATGGAAGGGTGTGTGATGCTGATTACACACTCCTTACCACCTGTGGGGGTGGCTCCAGGGGTTAAAGCAATCCTGTCTCTGAACCTAGGTGGAGTGTGTCTAGGGCAGTCTAGAGAGAGATTTTGTCTGCGCACTCAAGCAGCTGGCGGTGGATCGGCGGGTCCACGAACAGGGACAGCGTGCTCCAGCTGCTGGCGGTGAATCAGCGGGTCTGCGGGGTTCTGTGCTGCAGTGGCGAGAGACCAGTGACTGGAGGTTCCAGGCCAACCGGAATTGCGAGGCCCTGCTTGGTGAGCAGTGATACACCACCGGCTAGAGATCCTGGTTGTACGGGCGGTACAACCCGGAAAGGTTAGTGGTTCTCTAACCCCCCCCCGTCTTTGACCACCGGGTATTACCCACTAGAGCGCCCCTCCTGTTCCTCTTCTCGTTGCAGCATGGAGGGGCTCCTGAACCAGCTGCTGCAGAGCCAGCAGCACCAACAGCATGTGCCAGGAGGTCCAGTGACAGCAGTGGGGGCTGAAAGCCAAAAAGAGGGAATGGTCCTTGCGGACGTTGTGGAGGAGCTGTACCAGTTCCTGGTCCGGGGACAGCAGGAGCTGTCAGTATGTAGCGATGTCGCAGCCATGGACCAGTTTGAGTGTTCCCTTCGGGGGCCAGTATGGACACTGGGTGCCCAGGGAGATAAGGGCGAACGGTATGAGCTGGGGGCTAAGGACATTGCATGGAAACCGCAAAAGGGGGCGGAGTCCCAGAAGGGGGTTGTTACCCAAAAGGGGGCGGAGTCCCAGAAGGGGGTTGTTACCCAAAAGAGGGCAGAGTCCCGAAAGGGAATGGTTACCCAAAAGGGGGCGGAGTCCCAGAAGGGAATGGTTACCCAAAAGGGGGTGGAGTCCTGGAAGGGGGTGGTTACCCAACAGGGGGCAGCGCCTCAGAAAGTGCTGATGACCCACAAGGGGGTGGAGCATTCTCAAGCCGAACAGGTGGACTATAGCAAGGGGCAATGGGGTTCGCCTTACCTATGTCCTACCTGCGGTATAGGCTATCCATCCGATGTGAGGCCACAGAAGTGCTCCGTGGACTTGAATGGGCTATGTGTGTTTGGTCTGTTAGACCCGGGGAGCCGGCTGACCTTAGTGAGACCCATGCCCAATCTTCATTTTATGGATGGTAGGACAATAGAAGGAAGCTGTGTGCATGGGACCACTAAAGCATATCCTCTGGCCAGAGTGATGATTCAGACGCCCGACCGTATGGGGCGCCCAGACGTGGGTGTGGTTCGGGATTTGATCTATCCAGTTATCATAGGACAGGACTTTGAGTGGTTTAAGGACTTATGGAAGACAGAGGGCGGGACCGATTGCATGGGAATGAGTCGGCCCCCCCTAAGACAGCCTCTTTACCATAAGAGGTTAAAAGGGGTCCTTGTTGTGCAGTTATGTGTGGTAAGGAGGAGATAGCACCTCCTAAAATTGACTGTCCTAAGTTAGGGGTGACCAAAGAAAATGATGGACGGACCCAACTTAGTGACATAAGGACTAAGGGACTAACCGATAGTGTGACCGTTAAAAACGGGGTAGCTCCAGAAAGGGAGGCAGATATCTGGTTAAGTGGGGACATGATGGTCCAGGACACCAGGGGAAGTGATGATGACTCCAGTAAAGACACTGACTCTAGAAAGGTGACAAACGAGTACAGTGAGGTACAGGTGAGCGAGAAGGGTAAAACTTCCTCCCGAAGACGTAATAAGCGCCGAGAGGGGGCACAGTGTAGGCCGTCTGAGGAAGCAGAGAAAGTGACATGCCTGGGTAATGAAGACATGGTGCCAGTAACAACTGCTACGGTGGAGTCAGACGGTGATATCCTACAAAAGAAAGAGGAATCAGAGACTGGACTGACACATTGTGACGACAGAAATCAGCGGGCTGCAAGTGCAGAGAAGGAGCCAACCAAGGACGTAATGGTGGTGGTCCCTATGATTTCCCCGGGTGAAGCTGATAGTCTGTCAAGCAAGAGTGGTATAGGAAATGGAATCCTAGAGAGTGAGGGGGGAGGAATAATCCCCAACAGTCGTGGTGAGCAGACTGGTGAACTACCTGGTGCTGGGGTGGATGACAGCGAATTCAGCCCCAAATCTCTAAAAGGAACAGAGTGCCATGTTGAGGGGTGTGACACCCAGGCTGAGGGTGCCACTGCAGAGACCCCAGAGGAAGTTGAAGATAATGCAGTGAAGACCCAAGAAACAGCTGGCGCTGAAGTGAAGAGAGCCTCTGAGGAGGTGAAGTCTTGACCAGAGGTCTCATCCAGGACTGAGAGCCTACTTGGTAAATCCAAGATGGAGGATATAGACCAGGTCGTGGGTAAAAAGAGTAAGAAACCCAAAGGTTGTGAAGCTGAGGCGGGTACACTGGCAAGCGGTGACGTGCTGCCAGAGAAAGCTGAATCCTCTCCCGCTTCTTAGCAAGCTGACGAGCCACCTATCTGTGAGGCGGCTGAAGGTGAAGCAGCTGAGACCCAAGAGAGGGGTGACTATGACAAAGTTGCACCCATGAAAGGGCCGGAGGTGTAGAGGTGGAAGAAGCCTCGGAAAAAGTGTGTCGTAGACCAGCGAGGTCCGCAAGTGAAGACTCATTCAAGAGGATGAGCAAAGACCATCCGAAACACAAAACACTTCTTAGGCAGGCTACTGAGAGTCGAGTAAGGGAGCTGGAGAAAGAAGTGGCAGAGCTCCGAAGTCACTTGGCAGAGTACCAGTCCAGGTCCCAGGTAGCCTTGGAGCAGATGGAGCATCGAGTGGCGATCCTGACCAAACTTGTTGAAGCAGGGGAGGCCCAAAGAGAGCTGACTCTGGAAGCAAAACTTGACAAGCATGTGGCAGGGATGAATGAGACTTCTGTAGTCAAGTGCATGGTGGATATACCTGAAGACTTAGGCCAGAATCACACTTGCTAGTGCCTCGCGTGTTTCTCGCGCGAGTCTCTCATGGTAGAACCCGGCATGGCCGCACACTATGCATACAGGAGTGTCTGAGCTGCATAGAGATATATGCAACCGACCCGCTCCTGTCAGGGGAGTGTGCGGCCAAGCCGGGTTCTACCATGAGTGACTCGCGCGAGAAACACGCGAGGCACTAGCAAGTGTGATTCTGGCCTTAAGAGAAGCGTGTGCCATCGAGTGCATGCATGACGAATTTAAGAGAGCTGTGGAAGCGTGTGAGGTCTACTGTACCCCAGAGGCTGAACAGTTAGTGATATTGTCCACCACTGAAATTACTAAGCAGCGGGTGGCTATTCTAAAGGACATGCACTTCAGATGTGTTCGTATGAAGTGGCAGGCCCAACTGCAAAATGAAGTAGCCACTAGACAGCTGGAGTATAAAAGGAAAGCGCAGAGTCTGGCGGAAGATATCGTCCAAGTACCCTGGGCTCTGGTAGGGAGAGTCATTGGAAAAACCGGACGAGTCATGCAAGTGTGGCGCCCCTGAGGCTTCCGTCGCCACAGGTCATTGCACCCCATCCAGCGGTGTGATACCCCATTCTGGGAGAGGAAGAGAGTGAACTCCGGTCCCCTGGTAAATCCACACTACACCCATTGCTAGGAACACACTGGGACCAGGGAAAGTGGCAGACAACCCTCCCATGCTGCATGCTGGGAGGGGTCATAAGACCCATCCCTGCTCCTATAGGGTAGATCAGAGCAACTGGGGAGGTGGGAGGAGCCACAAGAGTGCAGACACAGAGAGGAAGGTCAAGTTTAGTTAGTGAAGAGAGGGAGGGGAAGGAGAAGGAGGCCTGCTGGAGGCAGGCAAGGAGGAGAAGAGAAAGGAAACAGAGCTCCAAGTCAGACAGGAGCTGAAAGAAAGAAAGAGACGCTTCCTGGTGAAGATCCTGGGACTCAGAGGGTCCAGGTGACACCACGCAGAGAACAGAAAGGGTCCCAGGGCCACGGGTAGTCCTAGAGGTACCACGGGTAGTTGTAGAGCTGCGGTGGCCTGCTCCACAAGAACATCGGTGGAGGGATCAAGCTGCAACAGGGGACGGTCCCTAGAAACCGGAGGAGTGCAAAATCATCTCCAAACAGTAAAATCCGAGGCCCAGGGAATGTTGTAAACTCCCCGGGCCACAGCCCACAGCAGTACCCCCAGAAAAGGGATAATCAGCCGACAGGTGACTCCCCAGCCTGGAGGCTGTTGTGGAGGCCAAGCCAGGTTCAACCTACCAAGGCAAGGCTAAGGAAGACAGCAGAAGATAGAGACACTTAAGGGAAGGGTACCGGCTTTTACTCTCTGAATCACCCAGAAACGGCGGAGGTCCCTGACAGTGGTCCCAGCAGTCCAAGGGTCCCTGCAGGACTGTGACAAGAATTGTGAGTAAAGAACTTGAAACTGTACCCTTGAAGTTGCCTCTGTCATTTCTCTGCATAGACACTTACAAACACCAACTGTGCCCCGGGGCATTGCTCCACCTGTGGGGAGTAGTACCACCACTGCTGCCATATCATCCCCCGGAGGCCTCATACAGCAGCGGCGGCTTATTAGCCGCATACCACAGGTGGCGTCTCGAACATTAAACTTTAATTCAAGCCACATAATCCACTGACACCCACCAGGGCCACGGAGCCGGGCCCAGCCACCACTGACTACCACCGGACTAGTCCGGCCCGGCACCGGGTGTCCCACAGCCCTGGGGTGGGCGAGTCACAAGACATGGTGAATAAGTCGGGATTGGTGAGATTAAGAATCCCTGCTGCTAAGGAGAAAAAGATACGCAGAGAAGCTGGTATGGTTCCGTTCGTCTGTGTCGGGACTGTAGAGAGTCTTGGAAACATTCGAAGCCTTCTTGAATATCGGGTACACCATGTACGTGACATGGAGCGGTTGAGGCAAGAAAACCTGAAAATTGAGGAGCAGCTTCGCCAACTGTGTGGGGGACAGCAGCCGTCTTCCACCCGTTATTCAGGGAAAAGAAGTGGAAGATGGCGTGTCGGTCCAGTAGTTAAGACACGCGATAGAAGTAATCGCCGACAGAGAAGTAACCTACGATGTACCGTAGATAGTGGCCGCTACGAGCTTAGAGTTCCCGACAGTAGCCCTGGGTGTACACGAGTAAGCCTAGGTTCGGACAAGAGTGTAGGTTTGACTGAGGACGTGTCTCTCTACTACGGTGACCCTGGGAGGGGGTCAGGGAGAGAACAATCCGGAAAGGGGACGTCCTTTAACCCTAGGTTTACACGACAGGGTTTGGTGACAGTGTCGGGCGATGTCTCGGGGACTAATGCTCTTGGGCACCTTGGACGGCCCTCTCGACTGGTGGGGCATGGCAGCGAGGATACCCTGTCTCGCGGCCCCAGGTCGTTGGCAAGTGTTCTCCCCTACGGGTTTGAACAGAAGGGGAGGGTATGTGAGGTATCAACCGGCTGTATTACAAAGGGCCGGTATGTTTTGCAGAAGCGTGGGTGCTCTGCAATGTGAAGTTGGCTGGGACCTGTGGTTCCACAGGATTGCATTACATGCAGAGCCATGGAAGGGTGTGTGATGCTGATTACACACTCCTTACCACCTGTGGGGGTGGCTCCAGGGGTTAAAGCAATCCTGTCTCTGAACCTGGGTGGAGTGTGTCTAGGGCAGTCTAGAGAGAGACTGGCTCTATACTTCCAGTGTGTGTGCTGGAGACGAGTGAGAGCAGAGCAGGGAGCTCTGGGTGTATCAGCCTGTGTGGAGGCTGAACACAGGGCTCTGATATGGAGTCTGAGGTGAGTGCAGCCAGGTCAGGGCTGTAGGGCCGAATCTCTCCTGGAGGAGAGACAGACAGGGGTCTGCAGAGGGCCCTGGGTGCTGGAAGGAACCTTGGCTAGAGCTGTACGCTGGCAGGAGCCAGAGAGTGGGGAAGTTGCTAAAACTTCCACTTTAGACTTATAATGGACTGGATGCCCACGGTACATGGATCGTTTATGTTTAAGAGCAGTTTATGCTGAGTGTTTTTAAATAAACTGCCGGAATTTTTATAAAGAGACTGTGTACATATGTTGCTGAAGCTACCTCACCCCGCTGCAAGCGAGTGGAACCCCAGGTTGCAGGGTGCAACATTACAATAGGCAATATACACAATACACAACAAATATACCCACAATATAAACACCATACAATATACACAATACATAAAATATAGAGCACCTTCTCTATCCCCGCAATCGCCGCCCTCCTGATGTGCATGATGCACCCTACACCTCAGCACAGCGCCGACAATCCCACTCTGTCCTGCTAAGGGCACAACGGGCACAAAAGGCCCCGATGACTCGGAAGAGAGGCCAGCGTATGCGCATTATAGGACTTTGCTCTGCCTTCAGCAGCACACAGAGAGAAATGCGCCTGTGCAGGAAAGAGATTGTGCCACGCGGCACTGTGAAGGACGTGTCATCCACAGCAAGCAAGCCAGAAGTATGGCAAAAGCGCCTTTTGGACAAATAATAGAAGCCATTTTTTGGTTATGCTGAGAGGTGTTATGGGCTTCTATCCAGGTGTGGACTGTGGTAAGAGAGGCGATAAAAGTAGCGGCTTTAGTTTATTTTGGGAAAACCATCGCTCTGAGCGCATGGACACCGTCCAGTGTGAACACGCCAATAAGCTAGTAAGAATGTGTGGCACCCCAGTGGTCATGGGAGCCATAGTGGCATTGTTCTCCTCACCGGAGAGCAATGCTATGCCTGGAGGCAGCGGGGAGACCTCTATGCTAGTTACAACACTTCCTAATCCAGGTCAGCACAAGTCCTGTTTGGGGCGAGCTTCCCTGTGCATTCTGGGCTGGGGAGGGGTTAGAGAACGTGAAACAGGAAGAGAGACTCAGAACTCCAGTAGCAGGGAACGAGAGCGGTCGCTGTTTGAGAGCTGTCTCAAGCTATCCAGGACCGAGCGCTGAATCAGGACACTGGGGTCCTCGACTGTCGAGTACTAACGGATCAGCAGTAAACCCAGAGGGCAGGAGGTTCCACGCCGCCTGGCCCAACAGAGATTCCGAAGGTGCAGCAGCATAATAGAGCCTGGGGCCGCAGGAGTACCGGCGGGCCCTACATCCAGCTCGCGCTGCCCACCACAAGGGTCAACGCAAATTGCACTTAGGAAGAGGGACGCTGCGCTGCTCCAGGCCACAGCGACCCACAGTCAGAGCGCACTAAGGAAGGCCTCCACCGTACCTGCAGAGAAGGGATTCCTCACTGCTTCCCGGCTGACCGGACCACTGTAACCTGGGACTATAACAACTGCCTAGTAAAGGGTAAAGGAAAATACCAGCCTGTGTTGTCCAGTTACTGTCGGCATCCTCAGCCCCGCTCCCCAGTGTACAACACCACAGACTACCACCTATCACCCTCCCTGGGGCCCGCTCCACCTGTGGGGAGCAGAAACATCTTAGCTACTACGACCATCAGCCCCGGAGGACAGTGACAGCAGCGGTGGCTAATCACTGGCTGCATACTGCAGGTGGCATCACAAAACAAATCCTCCACCATCACCCCCAACCCTTCTTTATTGTACACCTCGGGGCCACCCGTGACATTCCCAGATCCGATATCACCAGGCCCGGCGACGAGAATTTAACCCCTTGCCCTGTGGGTGCTACAAATGCGATGGTCAGACGTTTACCAGCTGCGGCCCCTCCATCTAAAGGGGTCCTTAGAAACGACTGTGCGGTTATCAGCGGGTATCTCCCAGCCATGGGGGCGAGTTATACTGAATTCACTTCAATGCCTGATATGCAGCTGCCAAGAGGAAATAGCCCTAAAATGGTCCCATAATGTTTACTGCAGCATGTCGCACATATAAAACCTATTAATATGTAACCGTCTCATTCTGCTGATAACGCTACGCCCCGGCTGCAGCCATATTTTGTAAATACATCTCCCATTATTGCCGGAACGCTGGTTGTAGGAGAAGCCTCGTACCCAATAAATGTATTATGTGGTCACTGTCCAGTCTACAATTACATTTTATGAGATTTTTTTTATTTTTATTTCATTTTTGTGTTTTACAATGTTTCGTGTGAGCTAGTCATTCTGCACGGCTGTACAATAAGATATTGACAATGCAATTTAATTCGGGAACATGCTGGATGATTCCTGGGATGTTATATATTAACAAGACTGCAAGGAAAAAAGATTGCTGCAGGTTATGCAATGGTTAATTCCTAGTGATGAGCGGGCACTACCATGCTCGGGTGCTCAGTACTGGTAACTAGTGATGAGTGGGCACTACCATGCTCAGGTGCTCAGTACTGGTAACTAGTGATGAGCGGGCACTACCATGCTCGGGTGCTCTGTACTGGTAACTAGTGATGAGCGGGCACTACCATGCTCAGGTACTCAGTACTGGTAACTAGTGATGAGCGGGCACTACCATGCTCAGGTGCTCAGTACTGGTAACTAGTGATGAGTGGGCACTACCATGCTCGGGTGCTCAGTACTAGTAAGTAGTAATGAGCAGGCACTACCATGCTCGGGTGCTCAGTACTGGTAACTAGTGATGAGCCGGCACTACCATGCTCGGGTGCTCTGTACTGGTAACTAGTGATGAGCCGGCACTACCATGCTCTGGTGCTCAGTACTAGTAAGTAGTGATGAGCGAGCACTACCATGCTCGGGTACTCAGTGCTCGTAACTAGTGATGTGCGGGCACTACCATGCTCGGGTACTCAGTGCTCGTAACTAGTAATGAGCGGGCACTACCATGCTCGTGTGCTCATTACTGGTAACTAGTGATGAGCAGACACTACCATGCTCGGTACTCGTAACTAATGATGAGCGAGCACTACCATGCTCGGTACTCAGTGCTCGTAACTAGTAATGAGCGGGCACTACCATGCTCGGGTGCTCAGTACTGGTAACTAGTGATGAGCGGGCACTACCATGCTCGGGTACTCAGTACTCGTAACTAGTAATGAGTGAGCACTACCATGCTCGGGTGCTCAGTACTGGTAGCTAGTGATGAGCGGGCACTGCCATGCTCGGGTACTCAGTGCTCGTAACTAGTAATGAGCGGGCACTACCATGCTCGGGTGCTCAGTACTGGTAACTAGTGATGAGCGGGCACTACCATGCTCGGGTACTCAGTACTCGTAACTAGTAATGAGTGAGCACTACCATGCTCGGGTACTCAGTACTGGTAACTAGTGATGAAAGATCACTACCATGCTTGGGTGCTCGGTACTCCTAACTAGTAGTGATGGGTGTACCTGAAGATAACCAGAATCAGCAGGTCCACCCTGTTTTTTTGAGAAAAAAAAAAAAACCCGGTTCGGGTCCAGTATTGATCACCCATATCTGGCCTGACGCCGGACCCCATACAAGTCTATGGGGACCCAAATCAGGAGCTTAAAAATGGTGGTAGAAGGGATAGGGGGATTAGAGCAAGCACTTTATGCTTACCGAGTCTCTGATGCTGCTGTAACTGCTTCCAGAGCCGCTCACTGTATTTCCGGGGCCATTCATTATTGCTCATCCATATGTACTGCCTCCCCCGCCCACCGGCAATCCTGGCCTCTCTGATTGGTTGAAGTCAGACAGCGCCCCCAGCCTGTGTGACAGCATGTCTGACTGCTTTCAATCACACACGCTGTCTGCATCTAGATTCATGTAAAAATAAATAAATTAAAAAATTGGTCCCCCCGTATTCTGATACCCAACACAGATAAAGCATACGGCTACAGGCTGCTGCACCCAGCCGTGCACTTATCTTTCTTGGCTGTGTAATAATTTAAAAACCGGTGTGCGGTCCACACACACCCCCTCCCCCCCCCCTCCCGGTTTTGATACCCAACCATGATAAAGCCGAGAGCTGGTATTCTCAGGCTTGGGAGACTCCTGCTTCTTGGGCCCACCGACCTGAAAATAGCAGCCTTTAGCCGCCCAGGATTGTCACATGCATTTGATGTGACAATCCCGTAACTTTACCTGGCTTTATCTGAGAAATATTGTGAGGATTATGACATTCATACAAGTCACCCAGCTGTCCCATTCCATTTGCACACCCCTTGCCCTGCAGCCAGAAGAAATCATCCTGCTGTGTCTCCAGGACCAAATGGTGGAGGTGACAAATCCAATCAAAGCAGTCCTTGAGCAGAAGCAAGCCCCCCCGCTGAGCTGAGGATTCAGCAGGATACAGGCAGGCATTTACAAGTTTCATAACCTAACTTCAAAGAACCAGGTCCAGGCTCTGCCAGACTGGGGGCCCATATGAGAGTTACAATATTGGGGAGTGTGTCGTCCCTACAAAAAAGGCAGGCATATTTTCAGATTCCTGACTGCAAGACGCATGTCGCACACTTTTCTTCTAAATTTTGAGATGCGCGTAGTAGTCGATAATGAATAACTGTCCGTAGGAAGACCATAGGCACCCCGAGTTTCCTGTCTATGGATAGATAAAATCCTGAGGGGAAATATAATGGTCATATCTTCAGTGTGAGACGCTCAGGGGCGGAAATATGAGGAAAACTGAAAATCTATATTTCCCTGGAAAGTAAAAGGCCATCCCAGTCTGAGGTCACAGGTGGAAGGGGACATGGAATATGCAGGGATTCATAACCACAGTGTGGACATCTTGGAAATGCCGGGGACAATGCCGAACGGAAAAAACGAGAAAAAGAATGAAAATGCCGTGGACAATACCAAACGGAAAAAACGGGAAAAAAGAATAGAAATGACGGGGACAACACCAAATGGATAAAGCGGAAAAAGAATGGAAATGCTGGGGACAACACTGAATGGCAAAAAGGGAAAAAGAATGGAAATGCCGGGACAACACCGAACGGAAAAAAAACGTGAAAAAGAATGGAAATGCTGGGGACAACACCAAACGGAAAAAACTGGAAAAAGAATGGAAATACCGGGGACAACATCGAACGGAAAAAAACAGGAAAAAGAATGGAAATGCCAGGGACAACACCGAACGGAAAAAACGTGAAAAAGGATGGAAATGCCGGGGACAACACCAAATGGATAAAGCGGAAAAAGAATGGAAATGCTGGGGACAACACTGAATGGCAAAAAGGGAAAAAGAATGGAAATGCCGGGACAACACCGAACGGAAAAAAAACGTGAAAAAGAATGGAAATGCCAGGGACAACACCGAACGGAAAAAACGTGAAAAAGGATGGAAATGCCGGGGACAACACCGAACGGAAAAAAAACGTGAAAAAGAATGGAAATGCCGGGGACAACACCGAACGGAAAAAAAACGTGAAAAAGAATGGAAATGCCGGGGACAACACCAAATGGATAAAGCGGAAAAAGAATGGAAATGCTGGGGACAACACTGAATGGCAAAAAGGGAAAAAGAATGGAAATGCCGGGACAACACCGAACGGAAAAAAAACGTGAAAAATAATGGAAATGCTGGGGACAACACCAAACGGAAAAAACTGGAAAAAGAATGGAAATACTGGGGACAACACCGAACGGATAAAACGGAAAAAAGAATAGAAATGCCGGGGACAATACCAAATGGACAGAAAAGAAAAAAGAATGGAAATGCTGGGGACAATACGGAACTGACAGAAAAGAAAAAAGAATGGAAATGCTGGGGACAATACGGAACTGACAGAAAAGAAAAAAGAATGGAAATGCTGGGGACAATACAGAAAGGACGAAAAAGAATGCAAATGGGGACAATACGGAAAGGACGAAAAAGAAAAAAGAATGGAAATATCGGGGACAATTCGGAACAGATAAAAAAAAAAAGAATGGAAATGTCAGGGACAATACTGAACGGATAAAAAAGAATGGAAATGTTCGGGGACAATACCAAACGTATAAAACGGAAAAAAGAATGGAAATGCCGGGGACAACACCGCATGGATAAAAAAGAAAAAAGAATGGAAATGCGGGGGACAATACCGAACGGATAAAATGGAAAAAAGAATGGAAATGCCGGGGACAATACCGAATGGACAGAAAAGAAAAAAGAATGGAAATGCTGGGGACAATACGGAACTGACAGAAAAGAAAAAAGAATGGAAATGCTGGGGACAATACGGAACTGACAAAAGAAAAAAGAATGAAAATGCTGGGGACAATACGGAACGGATAAAAAAGAATGGAAATGTCAGGGACAATACGGAACGGATAAAAAAAGAAAAAAGAATGGAAATGTTGGGAACTATACGGAACGGATAAAAAAGAATGGAAATGTTGGGGACAATACCAAACGTATAAAACGGAAAAAAGAATGGAAATGCCGGGGACAATACGGAACTGACAGAAAAGAAAAAAGAATGGAAATGCTGGGGACAATACGGGACTGACAGAAAAGAAAAAAGAATGGAAATGCTGGGGACAATACGGAACTGACAGAAAAGAAAAAAAGAATGGAAATGCTGGGGACAATACGGAACTGACAGAAAAGAAAAAAGAATGGAAATGCTGGGGACAATACGGAACTGACAGAAAAGAAAAAAGAATGGAAATGCTGGGGACAATACGGAACTGACAGAAAAGAAAAAAGAATGGAAATGCTGGGGACAATACAGAACTGACAGAAAAGAAAAAAGAATGGAAATGCTGGGGACAATACAGAAAGGACGAAAAAGAATGCAAATGGGGACAATACGGAAAGGACGAAAAAGAAAAAAGAATGCAAATGGGGACAATACGGAAAGGACGAAAAAGAAAAAAGAATGGAAATATCGGGGACAATTCGGAACAGATAAAAAAAAAAGAATGGAAATGTCAGGGACAATACTGAACGGATAAAAAAGAATGGAAATGTTCGGGGACAATACCAAACGTATAAAACGGAAAAAAGAATGGAAATGCCGGGGACAACACCGCATGGATAAAAAAGAAAAAAGAATGGAAATGCGGGGGACAATACCGAACAGATAAAATGGAAAAAAGAATAGAAATGCCGGGGACAATACTGAATGGACAGAAAAGAAAAAAGAATGGAAATGCTGGGGACAATACGGAACTGACAGAAAAGAAAAAAGAATGGAAATGCTGGGGACAATACGGAACTGACAAAAGAAAAAAGAATGAAAATGCTGGGGACAATACGGAACGGATAAAAAAGAATGGAAATGTCAGGGACAATACGGAACGGATAAAAAAGAAAAAAGAATGGAAATGTTGGGAACAATACGGAACGGATAAAAAAGAATGGAAATGTTGGGGACAATACCAAACGTATAAAACGGAAAAAAGAATGGAAATGCCGGGGACAACACCGCATGGATAAAAAAGAAAAAAGAATGGAAATGCGGGGGACAATACCGAACGGATAAAATGGAAAAAGAATGGAAATGCCTGGGACAATACCGAACGGATAAAATGGAAAAAGGAATAGAAATGCCAGGGACAATATCGAATGGTTAAAACGGAAAAAGGAATAGAAATGCCGGGGACAACACCTAACGGATAAAGCGCAAAAAAGAATGGAAATGCCGGGGACAATACCAAATGGATAAAACGCAAAAAAAAATGGAAATGCCGGGGACAATACGGAACGGATAAAGCGGAAAAAAGAATAGAAATGCAGAGGACAATACCAAACGGGAAAAAAAAGAAAAAAGAATGGAAATGCTGGGGACAAAACTGTACAGATAAAACGGGAAACAACCCCCCCAAATAGAGATATTAATTTTCTGTTCACCTATTTCACCCCACTTGGATATTTTTCATTACAGTGAACGTCGTCATCTAATCTCTCATTTGGGATTTTGAAGGAGAATAGTAAAAAAAAACCTACGATAGCGAAAAAATAAAAATATCCGCATCTCCGAGGGGTTAAACCTACAAATAAAATGACGAATGTGAAAAAGTGACTGCCCCAAAGTGACAGGAATGGACGGTGCTGCTGTCGTCAAAATGTAAAAGAGTTTTAATAAACTACACAGTAAAAGTTCTGATGTAGCGGGGCGAGTGAATCTTTCCCCAGCGCAGCTTTTACCGCCGTCTTTTACTGCATCGCGCGGTATTTTACAAAGTGTAAGAATTCAGACCTTTATACAAACATCATTAGAGAATAGCTGTTTTGCCATGCCAAGGAATGTTCTCAAAATACGGGATTTTACAATTAAAAATTGTTGTGGTTCGTGGCTTCTTAACCTGCAAACAAATCCTAGAATGAAACAATCCTCCGAGGACACATCAGACTTTTCCTGCTACCATAAAATAACACGGAAACATCGCAAAGACAGAAACTGGAGATATTTTGCAGAGAGGATGTTTTCTTAGAACGAGGGTGATATGTATTTTGGCAATTAATCATTTATTTTTATTTTTTATTGCAGTGAGACAAATTGCAGACTTGGAATCTTCATCTGATCCTCGTGTATTTGCTTTATGGAGGATCCTGCTTCAGGAAACAATTCACTTTTTGGAATAAACTATTAGATTCAAACTGAAAAGTTACGACTTCATTTATCTGTGAATGCAAATAACGGCCTCTAGTTATTAATCATTTATATTATCATTTTACCTTTGAAACCATCCAGAAAGTGTTACACCATAGATTCCTCTTGGTAGCCCCCTTTTACTCTGGTGACAGCTTTACACTGTTTGGCATTCTGTCAAGCAGCTTTTCAGGTTTCACCTGGAATGGCTTCCATTGGATAGGTATGTCTCATCTACAGTCCATTTGTGAACCTTCAAGGTATCCTCAAGTGCAGTCATGAAAACAATCAATGGCTATGATGGAACTGGCTCTTATGCGGACCATCATAGGAAAGGAAGACCAAGAATTACCTCTGCTGCAGAGGATAAGTTCATCCGAGTTTACCAACCTAAGAAACTTCAAACTGACAGCACCTGAGATAAGGGGTTAAACCTACAGAAAAAATGACAATTGTGAAAACATAACTACCACAAATTGACAGCACCTCAGATAACAGCGCTCATAAATGATGCACAGACATCAAGTAGCAGACATTGTAACATCAGCTGTGCAGAAGAGAAGGTGAGAAGCTGCCTTTATGGTCGAATTGTTGCAAAGAATCCACTACTGAGGATCACAAACAAGAACAGACTTGTATGGACCGAGCAGCACAAGAACTGAACTGTACATGAGTGGAATCTGTATTGCATTGTGAGCTATACAGTTGAGGACACATCAGAATGTTTTACACCATTCTTCAGGGCAGTTCTTGTGTTTGTGATTTGCAGTGAATTGATCTGACAAATCGATTTATTTTTTTTCTTTCTCTTCTTTTCAATTCAGCGATATATCTATCCAAAAAGATACCGTCCAATATATCTGTCCAAAAAGATACCGTCCAATATATCTGTCCAAAAAGATACCATCCAATATATCTGTCCAAAAAGATACCGTCCAATATATCTGTCCAAAAAGATACCATCCAATATATCTGTCCAAAAAGACTTCGTCCAATATATCTGCCCAAAAAGATACCGTCCAATATATCTGTCCAAAAAGATACCATCCAATATATCTGTCCAAAAAGACTTCATCCAATATATCTGCCCAAAAAGATACCGTCCAATATATCTGTCCAAAAAGATACCGCCCGATACATCTGTCCAAAAAGATACCGCCCGATACATCTGTCCAAAAAGATACCGTCCAATATATCTGTCCAAAAAGACTTCGTCCAATATATCTGCCCAAAAAGATACCGTCCAATATATCTGTCCAAAAAGATATCGTCCTATATATCTGTCCAAAAAGATACCGCCCGATACATCTGTCCAAAAAGATACCATCCAATATATCTGTCCAAAAAGACTTCGTCCAATATATCTGCCCAAAAAGATACCGTCCAATATATCTGTCCAAAAAGACACCATCCAAAATATATGTCCAAAAAGATACCGTCCAATATATCTGTCCAAAAAGATACCGTCCAATATATCTGTCCAAAAAGACTTCGTCCTATATATCTGCCCAAATAGATACCGCCCGATACATCTGTCCAAAAAGACACCATCCAAAATATATGTCCAAAAAGATACCGTCCAATATATCTGTCCAAAAAGATACCGTCCAATATATCTGTCCAAAAAGATACCGTCCAATATATCTGTCCAAAAAGATATCGTCCTATATATCTGTCCAAAAAGAAACCGTCCAATATATCTGTCCAAAAAGATACCGTCCAATATATCTGTCCAAAAAGATACAGCCCGATATATCTGCCCAAAAAGACACCATCCAAAATATCTGTCCAAAAAGATACCGTCCAATATATCTGTCCAAAAAGATACCGTCCAATATATCTGTCCAAAAAGATATCGTCCAATATATCTGTTCAAAAAGATACCGCCCGATACATCTGTCCAAAAAGATACCGTCCAATATATCTGTCCAAAAACATATCGTCCAATATATCTGCCCAAAAAGATACCGTCCTATACATCTGTCAAAAAGATACCGTCCGATACATCTGTCCAAAATGATACCGCCCAATACATCTGTCCAAAAAGATACCGCCCGATACATCTGTCCAAAAAGATACCGTCCAATATATCTGTCCAAAAAGATACCGCCCGATACATCTGTCCAAAAAGATACCGCCCGATACATCTGTCCAAAAAGATACCGCCCGATACATCTGTCCAAAAAGATACCGTCCAATATATCTGTCAAAAACATACTGTCCGATACATCTGTCCAAAAAGATACCGCCCGATACATCTGTCCAAAAAGAAACCGTCCAATATATCTGCCCAAAAACATATTGTCCAATATATCTGTCCAATGGACAAATGATTGGGACCACAGAATAGAAATATGGCCTGAGAACAACTAGAACTTAGCATATTATACAGGTGAAGATATAACACAATGTATCAGTATCCGCAGTTGTTATTACAGCCGTGCATTGCTCAGAATCTCTACTGTGATATAGGAAATAACTTTTATGGTGAAAGTTTAAAAAAATCAATAGACAAATCCTGACATCTAGTGGCCAAGTCTGGACATAGCATGGAGCCTGCGACCAACACCAGCTGCATACTGTATAGAGCAGTGATGGCGAACCTATGGCACGCGTGCCACCAGGGGCACGCAGAGCCCTGATCCTGCCTCTTTGATCTGCTGGTGCAGTCGCGCCGGCAGATCAAAGCTGTGTTGGAGCAGAGAAGACATTTCTCCTCGCTCTGACACTCCTCGTCCAGCAGGCTGCAGGTGTGTTTCTTAGGAGACGGAGGAGCGTCAGTGAGCGGCGCCGGCGTAATGAGGTCTTCTGGCCGCGTGGGAACTGAGGACCCAGCGGCGCGCAGCGGGGGAACGTGTGCAGGAAGGTGAGTTGTATGTTATGTTTTTTTTTTGTTTTCTTTTCTTTTTTATAACTCGTGTGCGGCTGTGCCAAGGTGAGGATGGGGGGGCCAGTGCCAGCATGGGGTGGGGGAGAACACACATGCCAGCATGGGGGTGGGGGAACGCACATGCCAGCAAGGGGTGGGGGACGGAGAACACACATGCCAGCATGGGGTGGGGGAGAAATACACATGCCAGTATGGGGGAGGGGAGGACCACACATGCCAGCATGGGGGGAAACACGCATGCCAGCATGGGGGGGAAACATGCATACCAGCATGGGGGGGGGGACATGCATGCCAGGATGGGGAAAACATACATGCAAAGATGGAGGAAACATACATGGCAGGATGGAGGAAAGATGCATGCCAGGATGGGGAAAACATGCATGCCAGGATGGGGAAAACATGTATGCCAGGATGGGGAAAACATGCATGCCAGGATGGGGAAAACATGTATGCCAGGATGGGGAAAACATGCATGCCAGGATGGAGGAAACATGCATGCCAGGATGGGGGAAAACATGCATGCCAGGATGGAGGAAACATGCATGGCAGGATGGAGGAAAGATGCATGCCAGGATGGGGAAAACATGCATGCCAGGATGGGGAAAACATGCATGCCAGGATGGGGAAAACATACATGCCAGGATGGAGGAAACATGCATGCCAGGATGGAGGAAACATACATGCCAGGATGGAGGAAACATGCATGGCAGGATGGAGGAAACATGTATGCCAGGATGGGGAAAACATGCATGCCAGGATGGAGGAAACATGCATGGCAGGATGGAGGAAACATGCATGCCAGGATGGAGGAAAGATGCATGCCAGGATGGGGAAAACATGCATGCCAGTATGGGGAAAACATGCCTGTCAGGATGGGGAAAACATGCATGCCAGGATGGAGGAAACATGCATGGCAGGATGGAGGAAAGATGCATGCCAGGATGGGGAAAACATGCATGCCAGGATGGGGAAAACATGCCTGTCAGGATGGGGAAAACATGCATGCCAGGATGGAGGAAACATGCATGCCAGGATGGGGAAAACATGCATGCCAGGATGGAGGAAACATGCATGCCAGGATGGGGAAAACATGCATGCCAGGATGGAGGAAACGTGCATGCCAGGATGGAGGAAACATGCATGCCAGGATGGGGAAAACATGCATGCCAGGATGGGGAAAACATGCATGCCAGGATGGAGGAAACATGCATGCCAGGATGGAGGAAACGTGCATGCCAGGATGGAGGAAACATGCATGCCAGGATGGGGAAAACATGCATGCCAGGATGGGGAAAACATGCATGCCAGGATGGAGGAAACATGCATGCCAGGATGGAGGAAACATGTGTCGCGGGCGGGGAGGGGACGCTGCGCTCACCCACTGCTCGGGTCCGGCTGCTGCTCGCTCGGTCGGTGGCTCGAGCGGTGGGCCAGATCCCGGGGACTCGAGCGGCACTCCTCGCCCGTGAGTGAAAGGGGGATGGTTTGGTTTAGGGATATTGTCCGTGACGCCTGTGACGGGGTATGCAACAGAGCAGTGAGGGACGCCAGGCCAAGGAACAATCCAAGAAGATTTAATGAGACAGGGAGCATAAAACATCCAATAATAAAATGGTTCTCTAGAGTCCACACAAAGGAAAAGATCCAGGGAAATCCGACGCCAAGGAAAATGCAACAACAGTCCTTAGATGTGTTCCTTAAATCCGATAGCGTGGCTGAGACAACACAATCCCATGTGGCCACTTGATCTCCAGTCTGCAGCAGTCCATACACATTCTCTATGATCCAGCCTCAGCTATAGGTCGTCATCCTTCTCCAGCCGATATCCAACTAACTGAACTAACATGTTCTTCTCTCCTGGGATCAGCCCTTTAGGTGGGCACACCTCCCCCTGGCCATTTGATGCATGAATGGACTTTAGACTGCTGGCTCTGTTCTGTTTACCAAGTTGTAGATTGGAGAAGTCCCATGCTGAGAAGAACAATATATATATGCAACCCCCACCAAATCAATGACAATAGCTACTGCTGAAGCCTGAGTGCAATATGATACAGGCTGGGGGAAGGTATGGTCACTTACATCCCAAGACATAGTATTACAGCAAATACAGAGAGAAGGTAAAATACATCACATGGCATCTTATACAAAAATATGGGATGGAGAAAACTACATACATCATGACAATTCCTTCCCCTCCCAACTTGTGTACGTACTAGAGACCTCTACAGGTCGCTGGTTAAGTACACGCAGGCATGGCTGACAGGACTCAAGGCTCCTCTTGCCTGGACAGGCCATCTGCATTTTGGGTGTTGGCTCCAGGTTCTTTAGTGTATGATGAAGATGTAGGGTTGAATGTTCGGCTCCAGTTTGTATCCTCCTTCACTTAAACTCTGCTTCTTGCACCCACAAATCGGCATTGTATATCTCCCACATCATTGCCTAGGAGTATGTCTGCAGGGAGGCCGCTCATCACACCGATTATGCATTGTTTTGCCCCAAAGCCATAATCCAGGGTCACACTCGCTCTTGGAATATATCTCTGAGTACCTCCAGCCAATTCAATGGCAATTCCTGGTCCCTGTTGAATTGCTTCTGGTTGAATTACTCGGGGATCTGCGATGGTGAGAAAAGCCCCAGTGTCACGAAAGCCAACAACTCTTTGGCCATCCATCACGACCTCCTGTAGATGTTTATGCTGAAGATCATAAGAACGCGTGGCTGTGGCTCGCACCCCATAGACTCCTGGTAGGGAAGTCAACATATCAGGGTCACTTGGCAAATCATCAGGGCCTGAATCCAGCTCTTCTCCTGCTGAAGGTGTCTGTAGATAATGGACAGGCAAAGGTGGTCTGCAGCTGTTCTGCCTCTGAACACCTGGACAGTGAGCTTGCAGATGCCCAGGATGCCCACAACCATAACATCTGCGCTGTGTCTCACTCCTACCAGTTTGCCTTCTGGAGAAGTAGGTAGGAGACCTTGGTGACTGATAGGGAGGTGCAGGTGCTGGAGGTGGTTGTCGATTTGGAGGATGACTCCACTGGATAGATGGGCATGTGGCCCGCAGATGCCTGGGATGCGCACAGCTATAACATCTCCGCTCTTCTACTTTCTCTCCTCGTCGTATTCCAAAAAATGTGGTAGAAACAACTGGAGGCACGTACACACGGGTATCCACATGAGGTGGTGATCTAGGAGGTCGAGGAACATTGGACACTGAAGGACAAGGAACCACTGGAGTTGAGGTGCTGGTCATTTTTGCTCCCTCTGCTAGCAGCTTCTTCCACTGAGGCTTGATAGTGAGCACCTCATCAGCTAGAGCTGCAGCTTCCTCCACAGTGGCTGGTCTCCTTTCACGCACCCATTCCCGGATCTCAGAGGGGCACTTGAAGTAAAACTGCTCTTTTAGGAGGACTTGGAGGACGGTCTCCAAGGTTAAGGCCTCCTCTGCCTCCAGCCAACGATGCCACAGATGTTTGAGCTTGTGGGCATACATCTTGAAGGACACTTCCTCATCACATGCTAAAGTACGGAACTGAGTCCTGTAAGTGTCTGGCGTTACAGCATAATGTTCTAGAATAGTCTGTTTAATATCCGCATACTCACAGTTCCACCGAGGGTCCATAGCTCTATAGGCTGCAGCAGCTCCACCCTCTAAGAGCCCAACCAGATGCCGGACGCGCTCCCTTTCTGGGACTTCCATTAATCGACACTGATGCTCAAAGTCCTGGAAGAAGCCCTCAATGTCACCAGCAGCCTCATTAAACTGCTTGAAGTCTTTGCGGGACACCCTGGGAAGTTCCCTCATGATGGGTGCTGGGGTTACAGTCTGTCTGGAACCTCTTGCGGCTTCCACAGCAAGCTGCTTATCCAGTAATGCCATCTCCTCCATCCTGTGCTCCTTCTCTTTAGCTCCACGCATGACCTCCATCTTATATTCTATGGTGGTCTCCTCTCCCAGCAAGGCCATCTCCTCCTCGTACCACACAACCCATTGACTTTTTTGGGTATTCACCTCCGGCTCCCGTCTTTGCTCCCCTTGCTGTGGAAATTGTTCCTCGGTGCCATCTTGCAGGCAAGCGTTTTCCAATGCCTCAATTATTTGCTCCTTAGAGAGTCCTTTTGTAGCTGACACCTAATTCACGGGCCTTTGTTTGTAGGCTCACCACAGTCCAGTTCCTGTATCCTGAGGTTCTGGTTTCAGACGTTGATTGGCCGTTGTCCTCCATTTCTTCTGCTCTGATCCCGCCGCTGCCACCAGTTTGTGACGGGGTATGCAACAGAGCAGTGAGGGACGCCAGGCCAAGGAACAATCCAAGAAGATTTAATGAGACAGGGAGCATAAAACATCCAATAATAAAATGGTTCTCTAGAGTCCACACAAAGGAAAAGATCCAGGGAAATCCGACGCCAAGGAAAATGCAACAACAGTCCTTAGATGTGTTCCTTAAATCCGATAGCGTGGCTGAGACAACATAATCCCATGTGGCCACTTGATCTCCAGTCTGCAACAGTCCATACACATTCTCTATGATCCAGCCTCAGCTATAGGTCCTCATCCTTCTCCAGCCGATATCCAACTAACTGAACTAACATATTCTTCTCTCTTGGGATCAGCCCCTTAGGTGGGCACACCTCCCCCTGGCCATTTGATGCATGAATGGACTTTAGACTGCTGGCTCTGTTCTGTTTACCAAGTTGTAGATTGGAGAAGTCCCATGCTGAGAAGAACAATATATATATATATATATATATGCAACCCCCACCAAATCAATGACAATAGCTACTGCTGAAGCCTGATTGCAATATGATACAGGCTGGGGGAAGGTATGGTCACTTACATCCCAAGACATAGTATTACAGCAAATACAGTGAGAAGGTAAAATACATCACATGGCATCTTATACAAAAATATGGGATGGAGAAAACTACATACATCATGACAACGCCACCCACGGTTTGTGGTGAGGTTGGGACACCACCGCTGCTCTGTACGGGGATCCCGGGAGCGTTGACAGGGAGCAGCTGAGATGTTTTCTCCCCTCCGTGGGTAGGGGGGTTTGGTGGTCCCGGGGCCCGGTGGTGAAGGTCGAAAGGTGGATTGCGGGGCCTGGCCGGGTGCAGGGTCGCGGGGCAGCGCAGTGCCAGACGGCACGGTGGTACTTACTCAGCCAGTAACGCACACGGAGTCTCTGGTAAAACAAACAGCTGGATGGACGAGTCCCACAGACGGCTGCGGCGGTCACTCCCGGTAGGTTGGCGGTAACTGTCTCTCCCTGCACCGGTGTTCTGTTCTCGGCCCCAATGGCTTCCCACTGATAGCCAACATACCGCTGGGGAGCGGGCTAAGGGAGTCCTTCCTTTGCCCGCAGGCTCTGGCCCTGGGAGCTCTAGCTCTGGCGGTAGCTTTATCTCCCTCACGGTTTGGACGGTTGCCTTCAGTCGGGTCTTTACTGCTGGGAAACCCCGGAGGTTCCCGTCGCTGACGGATTTGACCGGTTTTACGGCGACTGCTAGCCTGGTCAGGGTCCGTAGGCCCTGCCGGATAGTGCTGGCTTCTCTTCGCTCCCCGGTTCGGTACCGGCGGGCCACCGCCCGTCCCCGGTCCTCACGGTTGTGCGTCAATCGGCCTCTCCTGCAGACGGTCCCCACCGTCTGCCAACCTTGCTGTAAGGTGCCCGGATACAGCCAGTCAGTTCCTCCACTACTACTTCCTCACACTACAACTCCTCAAACTGATCTGTCTTCTTTTTCCCGCCTCCAGGACTGTGAACTCCTCGGTGGGTGGAGCCAACCGCCTGGTTCCACCCCACCTGGTGTGGACATCAGCCCCTGGAGGAACTCAACAAGGATTTGTGTCTGACCTTGATGTTCCTAACCGGGGTGTAGGGTGTGTTGTTGCAGTACCTGTGACGTCCTGACTTGTCCAGGGCGCCACATTCCCCCTTGGTTAAACGCAGACCGTCCGCGGGCTGCTCGTCCATAACCGGTTTTATTTTCACAACTAGAAAAATAGAAAACTGTAAAACACACATAAAACATAAGCATTCTTTATAAACTTCCCTTTATGGGAGGCACTTTCTTTTAACGTTACAAAACGGTAGTCAACTTTTATTAAACGGTAACGGCTTCCGCTCTCCCCCCCGCCCAAACAACCTGGCCCTGATGCTGCCCCTAAGAAGTGGGCAGCACCCCTTACCCCAGTCCAGAACCAAATTGCCCGAGCGGGTACGGTCTCTTTCAGGGGACCCATGTCCATGGGGGACCCCTGACCCCCGGAGGATCGCCACCAGTTACGGTAGTGGCGGGCCTGGGCCATCCATTTCCTCCAGGCCCATCCTCCCAAATCAGCCTCTCCGGAGGCGGTTACGGTGTCAAGCCAACAGATGTATTTACACTCTACTAAGTTTGTGGTTGCCCTGCAAGTTCTCGGGCTTGTCCGTAAGAAGTTCCTTACGCAACGGTTGCAGAAGGTCCCTACGGGGACTAGTTGCTGGCAACAGCCGGTTCAATCACGGTGTCAATCTGGTTACAGTTCAGTTGATTTACTCATTTTTCATTTACTCATATAACAACAGTACTGATGGTCCCAACGGGACACCGCTGCCCTACTTCAAGTCCACCACAGCGGCCGGGGAAGGGGGCTGGGCTGGTGCTTGGGCCTCCTGGCTACCCCTCAGCTTGACATCCAGGGCAAACCAGCCCCTCTCCCCGCAGTGTCATGTGTACTGCACCAGATCTCCTGGGAGCAGGTTACGGCCCGGGTGGTCCTCTGGCAGATGGTCATTGACGTCCCGACATGCTACAAAGACCTCAGCCTCCAGGCCCGGTTCGTATATGAATCCGTACCCCCGACGGACATCAAATCACATCAAATCTCCGTACTTGCCCCTCGTAGATCGGGCCCCGTACACGGAAGGTGGCTCTGCGGAGGCTCTCCTTTTCTCTAATCGTGCGGGCCACCAGCTCCGCCTTCCTCCTTTCTCTGTCCGCGATTTCCTGGCCCAGCGGGGTCTGTTCCCTGTCCCAATAGGGGGCTACTGCGGGCCCCGGCGCATGGGTCGGGCCCCGCGAGACCTCCTTCACGCTGCCCACTACTGGCATTCTGGGTTGAAGGTCCCGCGGTGTCATGGCCTGGGGTGCTGCCTCACAGCGGCGACCCGGTGCGGCCTCAGCCGAGGCGTGGGGGATGGGCACAGGGATCGTCTCCCGCTTAAACTCCTGCATGGAACGGCCTGCCGGAATCGGTACGGCATCGGGCACGGTCTTCGGTAGCTTCCAAGGGAGCGACTCAGGACGGGGTCGGGCTTCTGCTGCAGGTCGGTCCGCTTGGGCGGACGGGCAGGGTACTGCTACCGGTTGGACGGGTAGCAGGCCTAGTGGCGGGGCGGTAGCAACTAATGCAGGTAGCGGGGGAGGCAGCAGGGTGAGCGGGTGCAGGCCGGGCCCCTCAGCCGTAACGGCCGATCCCTCGGGAATACAGGGGCGTGGGTCTCTTACCCGCTCCTCCAAATCTTCCTCCACCTCGCGTCTCCTTATAGCCGCCACCACGTCCGCCATGTCGGCCTCCCATTCCTCCAGGAGGAGCTGCATGCGGACCTGCAGACGGCTGCTTAGCTGGACGGTCCGGACTTCCACCCACACTGCGGTGCCGGGCGCGGGCGCGGGGACTACGGTGTTGTCGGTCGGACTCAGCATCTTGAGCAGCGGCCTCTTCCAGGAACCGTAAAAATGGCCGCAGGGTCCTGGCGTCCCTGCTTTTATAGCCGCGGGCTACATGCGGCCAGACGCCATCCGTGCCCCCTTGGTGTCTTTCCGGCACCTCCTCTTCAGGGGCGGAGCTTCGGCTTTTGTGCCTCCACTGCTTGGGAAGACGCTCGAGCGGGGACTTTTCGCGCCCAATATGGCGGTTTCCGAAAATTTTCGGCCGGACCTCTCCGGCGGGACACAAGGCGCACCTCTACCAGACGGCAGAGCGGTAAGATCCTGTTCGTGACGCCAAGTTGTCACAGGCGGGGAGGGGACACTGCGCTCACCCATTGCTCGGGTCCGGCTGCTGCTCGCTCGGTCGGTGGCTCGAGCGGTGGGCCGGATCCCGGGGACTCGAGCGGCACTCCTCGCCCGTGAGTGAAAGGGGGATGGTTTGGTTTAGGGATATTGTCCGTGACGCCACCCACGGTTTGTGGTGAGGTTGGGACACCACCGCTGCTCTGTACGGGGATCCCGGGAGCGTTGACAGGGAGCAGCTGAGATGTTTTCTCCCCTCCGTGGGTAGGGGGGTTTTGGTGGTCCCGGGGCCCGGTGATGGAGGTCGGAAGGTGGATTGCGGGGCCTGGCCGGGTGCAGGGTCGCGGGGCAGCGCAGTGCCAGACGGCACGGTGGTACTTACTCAGCCAGTAACGCACACGGAGTCTCTGGTAAAACAAACGGCTGGATGGACGAGTCCCACAGACGGCTGCGGCGGTCACTCCCGGTAGGTTGGCGGTAACTGTCTCTCCCTGCACCGGTGTTCTGTTCTCGGCCCCAATGGCTTCCCACTGATAGCCAACATACCGCTGGGGAGCGGGCTAAGGGAGCCCTTCCTTTGCCCGCAGGCTCTGGCCGTGGGAGCTCTAGCTCTGGCGGTAGCTTTATCTCCCTCACGGTTTGGACGGTTGCCTTCAGTCGGGTCTTTACTGCTGAGAAATCCCGGAGGTTCCCGTCGCTGACGGATTTGACCGGTTTTACGGCGACTCCTACCCTGGTCGGGGTCCGTAGACCCTGCTGGATGGTGCTGGCTTCTCTTCGCTCCCCGGTTCGGTACCGGCGGGCCACCGCCCGTCCCCGGTCCTCACGGTTGTGCGTCAATCGGCCTCCTGCAGACGGTCCCCACCGTCTGCCAACCTTGCTGTAAGGTGCCCGGATACGGCCAGTCAGTTCCTCCACTACTACTTCCTCACACTACAACTCCTCAAACTGATCTGTCTTCCTTTTCCCGCCTCCAGGACTGTGAACTCCTCAGTGGGTGGAGCCAACCGCCTGGTTCCGCCCCACCTGGTGTGGACATCAGCCCCTGGAGGAAGGCAACAAGGATTTGTGTATGACCTTGATGTTCCTAACCAGGGTGTAGGGTGTGTTGTTGCAGTACCTGTGACGTCCTGGCTTGTCCAGGGCGCCACACATGCATGCCAGGATGGAGGAAACATGCATGCCAGGATGGAGGAAACATGCATGCCAGGATGGAGGAAACATGCATGCCAGGATGAAGGAAACATACATGCCAGGATGGAGGAAACATGCCACAATAGGGTATATTTACCAGGAAGGGGAACATTTACTAGGCAGGGGAACATTTACCAGGAAGGGGAATATTTACCAGGAAGGGGAACATTTACCAGGATGGGGGTACATGCTAGGAAGGGGGACATTTACCTGGATGGGGGTACATTTACCTGGATGGGGGTAAATTAACCAGGATTGGGAACATTTACCAGGATGGAGGACATTTACCAGCAATGGGGTACATGCCGGGATGGGGGAACATTTACAAGGATGGGCAATATGTCAGGATGGGGTACATTTACCAGCATGGGGGAACATGCCAGAATGGGGTACATTTACCAGGATGGAGGACATTTACCAGGATGAGGTATATTTACCAGGATGGGGCCATGATAGGGACAAATATACCAGAATGTAGGAAATATATATCAGGATGGGGGACATGTTTACCAGGAAGTGGCCAGGAACGGGGACAAAACTATACAATGAAAGGGGAGGGGAGCAACTCGCACGTCTTTATGGGATTTCAAGATGTTCAGACTTTGAAATGTAGATGTGGATTACAGGTGACATCTGATTGCATTCCAGGCTAAACTCTCTGTCTAATATGCTGCAATTTATTCCAGAAAGATCAATCCAACTGCTGTGTCTGGAAAGGGCAGGGGCTCAGCTTCAATGTGTGGTAAGCATGAGCGTGATGCCCCCTGCTGAAGAGAAGAGAAGACGGCAAAGGTAAGGTTAAAATCAATTATTTACATAATAGGATTGGTTGGCACTTCAGAAAAAATTGGGTTTAGGGCTACAGTTGGGCACTCGGCCTGTAAAAGGTTCGCCATGACTGGTATAGAGTCACGGTGTGCGGCCTGCATCAGCTGTGTACTGTATAGACTGTGTGCGGCCTGCATCAGCTTGGTACTGTATAGACTGTGTGCGGCCTGCATCAGCTGTGTACTGTATAGACGGTGTGCGGCCTGCATCAGCTGTGTACTGTATAGACTGTGTGCTGCCTGCATCAGCTGTATACTGTATAGACTGTGTGTGGCCTGCATCAGCTGTATACTGTATAGACGGTGTGCGGCCTGCATCAGCTGTGTACTGTATAGACGGTGTGCGGCCTGCATCAGCTGTGTACTGTATAGACGGTGTGCGGCCTGCATCAGCTGTGTACTGTATAGACGGTGTGCGGCCTGCATCAGCTGTGTACTGTATAGACGGTGTGCGGCCTGCATCAGCTGTGTACTGTATAGACGGTGTGCGGCCTGCATCAGCTGTGTACTGTATAGACGGTGTGCGGCCTGCATCAGCTGTATACTGTATAGACTGTGTGCGGCCTGCATCAGCTGTATACTGTATAGACGGTGTGCGGCCTGCATCAGCTGTGTACTGTATAGACTGTGTGCGGCCTGCATCAGCTGTATACTGTATAGACGGTGTGCGGCCTGCATCAGCTGTGTACTGTATAGACGGTGTGCGGCCTGCATCAGCTGTGTACTGTATAGACGGTGTGCGGCCTGCATCAGCTGTGTACTGTATAGACGGTGTGCGGCCTGCATCAGCTGTGTACTGTATAGACGGTGTGCGGCCTGCATCAGCTGTGTACTGTATAGACGGCGTGCGGCCTGCATCAGCTGTGTACTGTATAGACGGTGTGCGGCCTGCATCAGCTGTGTACTGTATAGACGGCGTGCGGCCTGCATCAGCTGTGTACTGTATAGACGGTGTGCGGCCTGCATCAGCTGTGTACTGTATAGACGGTGTGCGGCCTGCATCAGCTGTGTACTGTATAGACGGTGTGCGGCCTGCATCAGCTGTGTACTGTATAGACGGCGTGCGGCCTGCATCAGCTGTGTACTGTATAGACGGTGTGCGGCCTGCATCAGCTGTATACTGTATAGACTGTGTGCGGCCTGCATCAGCTGTGTACTGTATAGACTGTGCTGCCTGCATCAGCTGTATACTGTATAGACGGCGTGCGGCCTGCATCAGCTGTGTACTGTATAGACGGTGTGCGGCCTGCATCAGCTGTGTACTGTATAGACTGTGTGCTGCCTGCATCAGCTGTATACTGTATAGACGGTGTGCGGCCTGCATCAGCTGTATACTGTATAGACGGTGTGCGGCCTGCATCAGCTGTGTACTGTATAGACGGCGTGCGGCCTGCATCAGCTGTGTACTGTATAGACAGTGTACGGCCTGCATCAGCTGTATACTGTATAGACGGTGTGCGGCCTGCATCAGCTGTGTACTGTATAGACGGTGTGCGGCCTGCATCAGCTGTATACTGTATAGACGGTGTGCGGCCTGCATCAGCTGTGTACTGTATAGACGGTGTGCGGCCTGCATCAGCTGTATACTGTATAGACGGTGTGCGGCCTGCATCAGCTGTGTACTGTATAGACAGTGTACGGCCTGCATCAGCTGTATACTGTATAGACGGTGTGCGGCCTGCATCAGCTGTGTACTGTATAGACGGTGTGCGGCCTGCATCAGCTGTGTACTGTATAGACGGCGTGCGGCCTGCATCAGCTGTGTACTGTATAGACGGTGTGCGGCCTGCATCAGCTGTATACTGTATAGACTGTGTGCGGCCTGCGGACAGTTGTGTACGGACAGTGTGTGGCCTGAAGGTGCTTTGCAGCATTTTGATTGGATATTGCCTAATTTACAGAGCGATCTCTACAAAAGAAGAAACATGAACTTCCCTTTTTCCATCAGACGTTTATCAAAATATTAAACAAAAAATAATCCAAGAAAAACTCTTAATATGAACATCAAAGTGAGTTTCCCATAAACATGAATTGGAAGAGTTTTGTAAGCCGTCAGGGTATGTGCACACAACGTCCTTTTCAGGCAGATTTCTCCTGTAACCCTCCTGAAGAAGCGCTGCGAAACCACCGCAAACAATGACCCCAGTGCACAGTAATGGAAGCAGGACATCACAGTGCCACACTCCACATTTCACTGCTTCGGAGTTTGGAAAATATGACGTGGTGGAAAGAAGTATCATGGTCGTCCTCTGGTCGGCTTCCACCAGGAATCCACTCGATAGTTATAGTTTAAACTATAGAAAAAAGACGCTGGCTGAAAACCTTGGCAGATGCGTTGGTGTCGATGTGCACACGATGAGCTGTTGACGCTCGTATTTGCACAGCGCAGTGGATGGATCTATAGGAATCTCGCATCCACTCTACTTCTTTTTTAAATCTGCTGCATGTCAATTCTCTTTTTGCTTTTTTGCAGCGTTTTTTCACCATAGAAAGCAACAAGAAAGGGCAAAAAAAGCTGAAAAAAACCCCACAAATGTGTTTTTGCTGCATTTTTGTTTTATAAAACGAATTTTATTAAATGCGTACTGTAGACAAAGCACACGTGTAATCTACAGAAAAAATGCACACGAAAAATCTGCAAAACCTGATTTGTGAGCAGCAAAACCTCTGCAAACCTTTCAAAAACTGTTCAAAAGAATAAAGATCTGTAGAAAAACCGCGCTGCTGTCCCACTTCAGGGATCGGAAACCCTGAAGCAATTACAAGAATTATCACGTTCATTCCTCCATCTGTTAATAGAACATATAGTAAAAATCCATCGCCGTGAAAGCTGCGGTAAAACCGCCCGCGGATCCACTTCAGTGTGAAGCCAACAGCTTTTTCCTGAACCCTGGACCCATCATGCGAGTCCCAGGTCTTCAGTATCTTTCTGCTATTATTCTTACATCTTGATGGAATCGTTCACCTTGCTCCTCACTTTACCAAAGTCTTCTGGATAACGATCCAAGTGGCAAAGAAGATAATGCTCCTTGTTACTCATTGTACAGCCAAGGTGATGAAAAGAAGATGGCATTCTTTCTACTACTTCAGTGTCATTATCTGCTTTATAGTTCACAAGAAAATTATGTACAATCATAGTGAAAGGAGACCATCCATCTGCCTCATGTACAACCATAGTGAAAGGAGACCATCCATCTGCCCCTCGTACAACCATAGTGAAACGAGACCATGCACCTGCCTCATGTACAACCATAGTGAAACGAGACCATGCATCTGCCCCTCGTACAACCATAGTGAAACGAGACCATGCATTTGCCCCTCGTACAACCATAGTGAAACGAGACCATGCACCTGCCTCATGTACAACCATAGTGAAAGGAGACCGTGCATCTGCCTCATGTACAACCATAGTGAAAGTAGACTGTGCATCTGCCTTATGTACAACCATAGTGAAAGGAGACTGTGCATCTGCCTTATGTACAACCATAGTGAAAGGAGACCATGCACCTGCCTCATGTACAACCATAGTGAAAGGAGACCGTGCATCTGCCTCATGTACAACCATAGTGAAAGTAGACTGTGCATCTGCCTTATGTACAACCATAGTGAAAGGAGACCGTGCATCTGCCTTATGTACAACCATAGTGAAAGGAGACCATGCACCTGCCTCATGTACAACCATAGTGAAAGGAGACCATGCATCTGCCCCTCGTACAACCATAGTGAAACGAGACCATGCACCTGCCTCATGTACAACCATAGTGAAAGTAGACTGTGCATCTGCCTTATGTACAACCATAGTGAAAGGAGACCGTGCATCTGCCTTATGTACAACCATAGTGAAAGGAGACCATGCACCTGCCTCATGTACAACCATAGTGAAAGGAGACCATGCATCTGCCCCTCGTACAACCATAGTGAAACGAGACCATGCACCTGCCTCATGTACAACCATAGTGAAAGGAGACCGTGCATCTGCCTCATGTACAACCATAGTGAAAGGAGATCATGCACCTGCCTCATGTACAACCATAGTGAAAGGAGACCGTGCATCTGCCTCATGTACAACCATAGTGAAAGGAGATCATGCACCTGCCTCATGTACAACCATAGTGAAAGGAGACCATGCACCTGCCTCATGTACAACCATAGTGAAAGGAGACCGTGCATCTGCCTCATGTACAACCATAGTGAAAGGAGATCATGCACCTGCCTCATGTACAACCATAGTGAAACGAGACCATGCATCTGCCTCATGTACAACCATAGTGAAAGGAGACCATGCACCTGCCTCATGTACAACCATAGTGAAACGAGACCATGCACCTGCCTCATGTACAACCATAGTGAAACGAGACCATGCACCTGCCTCATGTACAACCATAGTGAAAGGAGACCATGCACCTGCCTCATGTACAACCATAGTGAAAGGAGACCATGCACATGCCTTATGTACAACCATAGTGAAAGGAGACCATGCACCTGCCTCATGTAAAACCACAGTGAAAGGAGACCATGCACTTGTCTCATGTACAACCATAGTGAAAAGAGACCATGCACCTGCCTCATGTACAACCATAGTGAAAGTAGACCATGCACCTGCCTCATGTACAACCATAGTGAAACGAGACCATGCACCTGCCTCATGTACAATAGTGAAAGGAGACCATGCACCTGCCTCATGTACAACCATAGTGAAAGGAGACCATGCACATGCCTCATGTAAAACCACAGTGAAAGGAGACCATGCACTTGCCTCATGTACAACCATAGTGAAAAGAGACCATGCACCTGCCTCATGTACAACCATAGTGAAAGTAGACCGTGCATCTGCCCCTCGTACAACCATAGTGAAAGGAGACCATGCACATCTGCCTGATGTACAACCATAGTGAAAGGAGACCATGCATCTGCCTCATGTACAACCATAGTGAAAGGAGACCATGCATCTGCCTGATGTACAACCATAGTGAAAGGAGACTATGCACCTGCCTCATGTACAACCATAGTGAAAGGAGACCGTGCACCTGCCTCATGTACAACCATAGTGAAAGGAGACCATGCACATGCCTCATGTACAACCATAGTGAAAGGAGACCATGCACCTGCCTCATGTACAACCATAGTGAAAGGAGACCATGCACATGCCTTATGTACAACCATAATGAAAGCAGACCATGCATCTGCCAATGAATTTCTGAAGTGTGGATCTTTTATGAGTCCTCTGATTTCAGGAACATCAATAATACCCGCCTTTAGCTTCTCCATGGTGAGCGCTGGGAATTTTCTGCAGATATAGTCAAAGCTTCTTCTCTTTGTTTCGAGCCCTTACAATCTGCTTTATTAAATGTGCAGTGGTGGTAAAATGATCTTATTCTTGTCACTAATGATTCTGCAATTACATTGTTTTTCCTACTACAATGTGTTCTCTCAGAGGCCGCTGTTCACACTCAGTACTCATTTTTTGTTCTATCGCAGAGACAGATGAAACAGGGAGACTTACTGCATATAGGAGGCTATGTGGGGGCTCATACTACATATAGGAGGCTATGTGGGAATCATGCTGTATATAGAAGGCTATATGGGGGCTCATACTGTATATAGGAGGCTATGTGAGGCTCATACTGTATATAGGAAGCTATATGGGGCTCACACTGTATATAGGAGGCTATGTGGGGGATCATACTGTATATAGGAGGCTATATGGGGGTTCATACTGTATATAGGAGGCTATGTGGGGGCTCATACTGTATATAGGAGGCTATGTGGGGGCTCATACTGTATATAGGAGGCTATGTGGGGGCTCATACTGTATATAGGAGGCTATGTGGGGGCTCATACTGTATATAGAGGGCTATGTGGGGGCTCATACTGTATATAGGAGGCTATGTGGGGGCTCATACTGTATATAGGAGGCTATGTGTGGGATCATACTGTATATAGGAGGCTATGTAGGGGCTCATACTGTATATAGGAGGCTATGTAGGGGGCTCATACTGTATATAGGAGGCTATGTGGGGATCATACTGTATATACGAGGCTATGTGGGGGCTCATACTGTTTTATATCGGGCTATGTGGGGCTCATACTGTATATAGGAGGCTATGATGAGGCTCATGCTGTATATAGGGGCTATGTGGAGGCTCATGCTGCCTATAGGAGGCTATGTGAGGGCTCATACTGTATATAGGAGGCTATGTGGGAATCATGCTGTATATAGGAGGCTATGTAGGGGCTCATAATGTTTTATAGCGGGCTATGTGGGGCTCATGATGTATATAGGAGGCTATGTAGGAATCATGCTGTGTATAGGAGGCTATATGGGGGCTCACACTGTGTATATAGGAGGCTATGTGAGGGCTCATACTGTGTATAGGAGGCTATGTGGGAATCACACTGTATATAGGAGGCTATGTGGGGCCCACGATGTATATAGGAGGCTATGTAGGAATCATGCTGTGTATAGGAGGCTATATGGGGGCTCACACTGTGTATATAGGAGGCTATGTGAGGGCTCATACTGTATATAGGAGGCTATGTGGGAATCATGCTGTATATAGAAGGCTATATGGGGGGTCATACTGTATATAGGAGGCTATCTGGAGGCTCATACTGGATATAGGAAGTTATATGGGGCTCACACTGTATATAGGAGGCTATGTGGGGATCATACTGTATATAGGAGGCTATATGGGGGTTCATACTGTATATAGGAGGCTATGTGGGGGATCATACTGTATATACAGTTAGGTCCAGAAATATTTGGACAGTGACACAAGTTTTGTTATTTTAGCTGTTTACAAAAACATGTTCAGAAATACAATTCTATATATAATATGGGCTGAAAGTGCACACTCCCAGCTGCAATATGAGAGTTTTCACATCCAAATCGGAGAAAGGGTTTAGGATTCATAGCTCTGTAATGCATAGCCTCCTCTTTTTCAAGGCATCAAAAGTAATTGGACAAGGGACTCTAAGGGCTGCAATTAACTCTGAAGGCGTCTCCCTCGTTAACCTGTAATCACTGAAGTAGTTAAAAGGTCTGGGGTTGATTACAGGTGTGTGGTTTTGCATTTGGAAGCTGTTGCTGTGACCAGACAACATGCGGTCTAAGGAACTCTCAATTGAGGTGAAGCAGAACATCCTGAGGCTGAAAAAAAAGAAAAAATCCATCAGAGAGATAGCGGACATGCTTGGAGTAGCAAAATCAACAGTCGGGTACATTCTGAGAAAAAAGGAATTGACTGGTGAGCTTGGGAACTCAAAAAGGCCTGGGCGTCCACGGATGACAACAGTGGTGGATGATCGCCGCATACTTTCTTTGGTGAAGAAGAACCCGTTCACAACATCAACTGAAGTCCAGAACACTCTCAGTGAAGTAGGTGTATCTGTCTCTAAGTCACCAGTAAAGAGAAGACTCCATGAAAGTAAATACAAAGGGTTCACATCTAGATGCAAACCATTCATCAATTCCAAAAATAGACAGGCCAGAGTTACATTTGCTGAAAAACACCTCATGAAGCCAGCTCAGTTCTGGAAAAGTATTCTATGGACAGATGAGACCAAGATCAACCTGTACCAGAATGATGGGAAGAAAAAAGTTTGGAGAAGAAAGGGAACGGCACATGATCCAAGGCACACCACATCCTCTGTAAAACATGGTGGAGGCAACGTGATGGCATGGGCATGCATGGCTTTCAATGGCACTGGGTCACTTGTGTTTATTGATGACATAACAGCAGACCAGAGTAGCCGGATGAATTCTGAAGTGTACCGGGATATACTTTCAGCCCAGATTCAGCCAAATGCCGCAAAGTTGATCGGACGGCGCTTCATAGTACAGATGGACAATGACCCCAAGCATACAGCCAAAGCTACCCAGGAGTTCATGAGTGCAAAAAAGTGGAACATTCTGCAATGGCCAAGTCAATCACCAGATCTTAACCCAATTGAGCATGCATTTCACTTGCTCAAATCCAGACTTAAGACGGAAAGACCCACAAACAAGCAAGACCTGAAGACTGCGGCTGTAAAGGCCCGGCAAAGCATTAAGAAGGAGGAAACCCAGCGTTTGGTGATGTCCATGGGTTCCAGACTTAAGGCAGTTATTGCCACCAAAGGATTCGCAACAAAATATTGAAAATAAAAAATTTTTTTTGGGGTTTGGTTTATTTGTCCAATTACTTTTGACCTCCTAAAATGTGGAGTGTTTGTAAAGAAATGTGACAATTCCTACAATTTCTATCAGATATTTTTGTTCAAACCTTCAAATTAAACGTTACAATCTGCACTTGAATTCTGTTGTAGAGGTTTCATTTCAAATCCAATGTGGTGGCATGCAGAGCCCAACTCGCCAAAATTGTGTCACTGTCCAAATATTTCTGGACCTAACTGTAGGAGGCTATGTGGGGGTTCATACTGTATATAGGAGGCTATGTGAGGCTCATACTGGATATAGGAAGTTATATGGGGCTCACACTGTATATAGGAGGCTATGTGGGGATCATACTGTATATAGGAGGCTATATGGGGGTTCATACTGTATATAGGAGGCTATGTGGGGGATCATACTGTATATAGGAGGCTATGTGGGGGTTCATACTGTATATAGGAGGCTATGTGGGGGATCACACTGTATATAGGAGGCTATGTGGGGGATCATACTGTATATATGAGGCTATGTGGGGGTTCATACTGTATATAGGAGGCTATGTGGGGGTTCATACTGTATATAGGAGGCTATGTGGAGGCTCATACTGTATATAGGAGGCTATGTGGGTGCTCATACTGTATATAGGAGGCTATGTGGGGGATCATACTGTATATAGGAGGCTATGTGAGGGCTCATAATGTTTTATAGCGGGCTGTGTGGCGCTCATGCTGTATATAGGAGGCTATGTGAGGCTCATACTGTTTATAAGAGGCTATGTGAGGCTCATACTGTATATAGGAGGCTATGTAGGAATCATGCTGTATATAGGAGGCTATGTGAGGGCTCATGCTGTATATAGGAGGCTATGTGAGGGCTCATGCTGTATATAGGAGGCTATGTGAGGCTCATACTGTTTATAAGAGGCTATGTGAGGCTCATACTGTATATAGGAGGCTATGTAGGAATCATGCTGTATATAGGAGGCTATATGAGGGCTCATGCTGTATATAGGAGGCTATGTGAGGGCTCATGCTGTATATAGGAGGCTATGTGAGGCTCATACTGTTTATAAGAGGCTATGTGAGGCTCATACTGTATATAGGAGGCTATGTGGGAATCATGCTGTATATAGGAGGCTATGTGAGGGCTCATACTGTATATAGGAGGCTATGTGAGGGAACATAATGTTTTATAGCGGGTGTCAGAGTTCCGGGATTTCCAGTTTTCTTTTGAAGGATCTTGCCCTTTGTTAACATGGAGTTTTCTGTTCTGTTGCCCTACTTCCTGTCCATCTGTTTAAAAGCTGCCCCTAAGCTTAGTCTAGTTGCCTGAGTATACTGCTTCCTGTCTACTCCTGCTGCTCTCATCTCCTGATTGCTGTTTGGATCCGGTTGAAACACCTGACACCAGCTCTGGACTTCACCTCTCATCCAACTGTGCTCGGACTCTGTCTGCCGTCTCTGGTCGGCACTTCTGCCCGGTCCCTTCCGTTCATATCCACCCTAGGACTCACATCACGTACGGACATTTTTTGGACTATATCTGTTGCCCTTTTTGTGTCCCGGCTGCTGTGCATTTAGGCCTTTTGGGGTGATTGCCGGACAGCCCCTGTATAGGGGTTTGCTCCTGGTGGTCTCCCTGGGGGAGTCCGGTGTGTAGCCCTGGGAATTCTACTTTGCTCTGAACCCAGCAGCAAGTATTTACTGTGTTTGTTCCACTGTGTATATACTGTTCTGTGTGCATATTGCGGTTACATATTACTGTGTATATTTTGTTCTGTTTACATATTGCGGTTACTTATTATTGTGTATTTTCTGTTCTGTGCACATTTTGCGGTTACATATTGTAAAACGTCTTTTGCACCAAGAACTCGTCTCTGGTTGTCATTGCCCTAACGCAATCGAAATCCTCAGAACATACAATAGTATTACATTATACTCAGGCCATAAGAGGATTTCGCTGGGGCAATGACTGAGACACGAGTAGACCAGCTCTTTTCCATGATTAACTCCTTGCAGCAGGAGATGGAGGCGGTACAGACTAAACTTAGAGATGTGGAGGCACAGCTGGGCCATGATCACCAGGTACTGGGTCCGGCTATTCAGGATTTGCAAGTCAGAGTGGAGGCTCAGGAAGCCGCCCCCCCTACGTCCGTATCAGCTGCCGGTATGCCTAGGTTACCCCCATTTCGTTTCAGTGGTGATCGTAGTCAGTTTCGTGGATTTGTTAACCAGTGTATACTGTTTTTTGATGTACATGCTGATTTATTACCGTTTTGACCGGTCAAAAGTGTTATGTATAATCATGTTGTTAACCTCACGAGCACTGGCTTGGGCTAATCCTATGATAGAGAATCGTGATATCCGTTTAAATCACCTGGATGACTTTTTAACAGCAATGGCGCAAATGTTTGATCCTAATTGCCGTGCTACCGCTGAATCTGCTCTGCTTTCCTTACGTCAGGGAAAGCGGTCTGTCGTCGAATACGCCACTGAGTTCAAAAGGTTAGTGGTAGACACCGACTGGGGAAACAATGCACTATTGTCCATTTTCAGAAAGGGGTTGTCCGGTACCATCAAGGACTAGTTAGCTCGTGCCGAATCTCCACGGGATTTTGAACTGTTTCTCCAACACTGTGCGTATCGATACCCGCTTGACGGAACGTAGACAGGAAAAATGGGTAGCTGTAAACCGGGTAACCAACTTTGCGTTTCCTTCTAGAGAACCCGCTCACAAGACGCCACGGGAGGCCGAGGATGTTCCTATGCAAGTGGACTCTCTACAAAAGCGAGAGACCAACGAACGTCGTGAACACCGGCTCCGTGAGAATTTGTGTTTCTATTGTGGTCAATCGGACCATTTTCTGATTGACTGCCCAAAACGTCCAAATCACCCGAATAAGGTACTGGCAGCAATGGCAGAGTGTGACAACACGGACGCAGAGTCCGATATCTCTGAGGCAAGTTTACACCTGGATGCGGTATTTCCCTTGACTTTGATGTCAACTTCACCTAAGGACTCAGAAGGGAAATACACCCATTGCTCGCTTCCCATTCAGATTCGGTGGGAGGGACAGTTAATTCCTACATCTGCTATGATAGACTCTGGGGCAGGGGGAAATTTCATGGACTCTTCTTTTGCCAGGAAACACTGTATCCAGACTCAACAAAGATCCTCACCGGTTACCATGGAGACGGTAGACGGTTCTCCATTCGTTTCTGGACCAGTTGATCGGGAGACAGTACCCCTAGAATGCGTGATGAAACCAGGTCAGCAGGAGACCCTTGTTTTCATGTTGATTTCTTCTCCCCATTTTCCGATAATTTTAGGAATTCCTTGGCTGCGGTCTACAAATCCAGTCATCGATTGGGAGACTAAAGAAATATCCTTCCCACTCCAGAGTGGTCCGACCATTAGTCCAACTGTACCGGTTCCAGTAACACCGAATGCGGAGGGCACTGTACAGGTACCTGTTCTACCCCCGGTTTATAATGACTTCGCTAATATATGCGACAAAAGAAAAGCAGATCGGCTTCCCCCGCATAGACCGTATGATTGTCCCATAGACTTACTCCCAGGGGCGGAGATCCCGTTTGGTCATGTCTATCCGTTGGCGGCACCTGAGTTACAAGCACTAAAAGATTACATCGATGAAAGCCTAGCCAAGGGATTTATTCGCCCTTCTACCTCACCAGCAGGGGCACCCATCTTTTTCGTGAAAAAGAAAGAGGGGACTCTGAGACCTTGTATCGACTACCGCGAACTAAATAAGATAACCATCCGGAACCGGTATCCGTTACCGTTGATTCCCGAACTATTGGAGAGAGTACAACAGGCCAAAATATTTACTAAATTGGATCTCCGTGGGGCATATAATCTACTCTGCATACGTCCCGGGGACGAGTGGAAAACAGCGTTCAGATGTCGGTATGGACATTATGAGTATCTAGTGATGCCTTTTGGACTCTGTAACGCCCCTGCGGCTTTCCAACACCTAGTCAACGATATTTTTAGGGATATAATGGACCAGTTCATGGTGATTTACCTGGATGATATCTTGATCTTTTCTGATTCCCTACAGGAGCACGTCAAGACCGTACTTGCCCGTCTGAGGGATAACCACCTGTATATTAAACTGGAGAAGTGCGAATTCCATTGCTCAAAGATACAATTTTTAGGATATGTCATCTCTCCTCAGGGACTGAACATGGAGTCTGGCAAGATACAGGCAATTCTAGACTGGCCGGAACCGGGAAACATCAAGGAGGTACAACGCTTTGTCGGTTTTGCTAACTTTTACAGACGCTTTATCCGCAACTTTTCAGAGATCGTCCGCCCTATCACTCTGTTAACCAAAAAGGGGCAGAAGTTTGTGTGGTCCGCCCAGGCCCAGGAAGCTTTCAATCGTCTCAAGGTTTGTTTTACCTCAGCACCAATACTAATACACCAGAATCCCGCACTCCCTTTTATTGTGGAAGTCGACGCTTCCGATTATGCATTAGGGGCTATCCTTTCACAAAGGACTGGGGACAAGAGTCTCTTGCACCCGTGTGCTTTCTTTTCTCGCCGGTTGTCCCCTGCAGAAAAGAACTATGACATTGCGGACAAGGAATTGTTGGCGATTATTTCAGCTTTTAAAGAATGGAGACACCACTTACAGGGAGCAGCGCAACAAGTGATAGTTCTCACAGACCATCGTAACCTAGAATTCCTTAAATCTGCCAGGTGCCTGTCTCCACGGCAAGCCCGTTGGAGCCTGTTCCTTAACCAGTTCAATTTTATCGTTACATACCGTCCAGGGTCACGTAATGGGAAAGCCGATGCCTTGTCCCGAATCCACGCCATGGACTCCGTGCCTGGAACCCCGTCTCAGACCGTGTTATCAGATGCCAATTTCGTTGGAGTAATCCAGGACCAGGACTTGTGGAAGGACATCAAGCTGGCCTATGATGGTGACGTATTTCTTGCTGCCCCCCGGAATGATGTGACTCTTGTCCTTCGGAATGGTGTGTGGTTGAGAGAGCGACGTATTTATGTCCCGGAGGCTGTAAGACTTCGGGTTCTCAAGTTGGTCCATGACTCCGTGTTGGCAGGTCATAGGGGGGTACAGAAGACGCAGGAATTTGAGTCGTTTTTTCTGGTGGCCTACCTGTTTAAAGGATGTGAAAGACTATGTCCACTCATGTGTGGTTTGTGCCCGGTGCAAGGTCCCTCGTGTGGCTCCTACGGGACTCCTTCAACCGTTACCTGTACCATCTCGCCCTTGGGGATCCATCTCAATGGATTTTATTGTGGAGTTGCCCGTCTCAGGCGGTAACAATACCATTTTAGTGGTGGTGGATCGATTGACAAAGGCTGCTCACTTTATTCCATGTACCGGTCTTCCCTCAGCCGCAGAGACAGTGGATTTGGTTATCCAGAATATATTTCGATTGCATGGGGTACCAGATGAGATCATCTCTGACCGGGGCGTGCAGTTCACATCTAAGTTCTGGAAGGGGTTTTGTTCGGCACTCCATATTGATGTCTGTTTGTCTTCTGCATACCATCCCCAGACAAATTGGGCAAACCGAACGGACTAATCAAACCCTGGAGCAGTACCTACGATGTTATGTCAGCCATCTGCAGGACTATTGGTTGCAGCTGCTTCCTTTGGCGGAGTTCTCGTATAACAACACCCAGAGCAGCTCCACTAAGGTAACGCCCTTTTTCGCTAACTTGGGTTACCATCCGAATATTTTGCCTAGGTCACCGGTGGCGGTTTCGGTGCCAGCGGTGGAGGACAGATTGACGGAGCTACGACGGAATCTGGAGGTTTTAAAGGACTCTTTGGCTTCGGCTCAGGAGCGTTACCAGAAGTCGGCAGACACTCACCGGAAACAGGCACCCATGTATAAGGTAGGGGACTCGGTGTGGTTATCCACCAAAAATCTGAAATTGGGTGTTCCTTCGCAGAAGCTGGGGCAGAAATTCATTGGTCCGTTTAAGATCACCGGGATAGTGAGCTCTGTGGCCTGTCGGCTGAGGTTGCCGCACAATTTTAAGGTACACCCGGTCTGTCATGTTTCTCTGCTAAAACCAGTTTCCCCTAATACGTTTCATGGTCTTATCATGCCTCCTCCGCCGGTGATGGTTGATGGCCAGGAGCAGTTCGTGGTTGAGGACATTATTGACTCCCGGCTCCATCGGCATCGGCTTCAGTATCTGGTACGTTGGCAGGGGTACTCCCCCGAGGACGATTCCTGGGAACCTGTGGGTAACATTCGAGCGCCCCGGAAGGCTGCTCAGTTTCATCGGAGGTACCCAGACAAGCCTGGCCCTGATCCGTCCTGAGGCCGTTTCTGGGGGGGGGGAGTACTGTCAGAGTTCCGGGATTTCCAGTTTTCTTTTGAAGGATCTTGCCCTTTGTTAACATGGAGTTTTCTGTTCTGTTGCCCTACTTCCTGTCCATCTGTTTAAAAGCTGCCCCTAAGCTTAGTCTAGTTGCCTGAGTATACTGCTTCCTGTCTACTCCTGCTGCTCTCATCTCCTGATTGCTGTTTGGATCCGGTTGAAACACCTGACACCAGCTCTGGACTTCACCTCTCATCCAACTGTGCTCGGACTCTGTCTGCCGTCTCTGGTCGGCACTTCTGCCCGGTCCCTTCCGTTCATATCCACCCTAGGACTCACATCACGTACGGACATTTTTTGGACTATATCTGTTGCCCTTTTTGTGTCCCGGCTGCTGTGCATTTAGGCCTTTTGGGGTGATTGCCGGACAGCCCCTGTATAGGGGTTCGCTCCTGGTGGTCTCCCTGGGGGAGTCCGGTGTGCAGCCCTGGGAATTCTCCTTTGCTCTGAACCCAGCAGCAAGTATTTACTGTGTTTGTTCCACTGTGTATATACTGTTCTGTGTGCATATTGCGGTTACATATTACTGTGTATATTTTGTTCTGTTTACATATTGCGGTTACTTACTATTGTGTATATTCTGTTCTGTGCACACTTTGCGGTTACATATTATAAAACGTCTTTTGCACCAAGAACTCGTCTCTGGTTGTCATTGCCCTAACGCAATCGAAAATCTCAGTACATACAATAGTATTACAGCGGGCTATGTGGGGTTCACGATGTATATAGGAGGCTATGTAGGAATCATGCTGTGTATAGGAGGCTATATGGGGGCTCATACTGTATATAGAAGGCTATGTAGAAATCATGCTGTGTATAGGAGGCTATATGGGGGCTCATACTGTATATAGCAGGTAATATGGGGGCTCATACTGTATAAAGGGGCTATATGGGGGCTCATACTGTATATAGAAGGCTATATGGGGGCTCATACTGTATATAGGAGGCTATGATGAGGCTCATACTGTATATAGAAGGCTATGTGGGAATCATGCTGTATATAGGAGGCTATGTGGGGGATCATACTGTATATATACGAGGCTATGATGAGGCTCATGCTGTATATAGGGGCTATGTAGGGGCTCATACTGTATATAGTGGGCTATGTGGGGCTCAATGTATATGAGGGTATGTGGAGGCTCATGCTGTATATAGGTTATATGTGGGGGCGCATACTGAATATAGGAGGCTATATGGCACTCATACTGTATACTGGGCTTATGTGAGGGCTCATAATGTTTTATAGCGGGCTATGTGGGGCTCACGATGTATATAGGAGGCTATGTAGGAATCATGCTGTGTATAGGAGGCTATATGGGGGCTCACACTGTGTATATAGGAGGCTATGTGGGGGATCATACTGTATATAGGAGGAACAAAATATGTCAGCTCACCGAACCATAGCACATGCAGCGTCTGGAGGAATTCAATCAATCCTAGGCGGTGCAGGGAACTTGGATTCCGGATAATCTTGTAGACACAATTCTTTAGAGATATTCCAGCATCATTGACCAGAGGATTTATAAAACCAAAGACTTTTATTCCAAAAAATTAAAAACAGGTATCATGTATAAAATACATATGGTTCACCAATGTGGAAACCGCTTACATGTTTCGGACTGGAGAGTCCTTACTCATAGCTTACATCTTACAAATAAACATGGACCTATATACACTTGGTGACTGAGGTGAAGCGGGAGGGAATTAAAGTGGGCGGAGGTCCACAGCACATGGAAGAGGAGACACAACAAAGGAAGAACACACAAACCTCCACTATAATTATAATATCAGTGCAAAATATCTACTCTGCACATGGAGGAGATAACCGCATCATTTCATCATAGATGTATAACAGATCAGACTTTAAATTCATGCCTGCAGGGTATCGTGTTTTTAGCCTGAATATCCACATAGCTTCTTCTCGCTGCAGTTCTTTTTTTCTATCACCTCCCCTCTTGGGGTTTGGGATAGTTTCTATTACATTAACCCTACAAGTGCTGATATCTCCTCCATGTGCAGAAATAAAATGTTGAGAGGCTCCTGAGGGACTCCTTGTACTTTTATTACACGCATCATAAAGGTGTTCAGAAATTCTTTTACGTAGAGGACGTGTAGTATTACCTACATACTGGGTGCAACATGTCTCGTAGAGGACGTGTAGTATTACCTACATACTGGGTGCAACATGTCTCGTAGAGGACGTGTAGTATTACCTACATACTGGGTGCAACATGTCTCGTAGAGGACGTGTAGTATTACCTACATACTGGGTGCAACATGTCTCGTAGAGGACGTGTAGTATTACCTACATACTGGGTGCAACATGTCTCGTAGAGGACGTGTAGTATTACCTACATACTGGGTGCAACATGTCTCGTAGAGGACGTGTAGTATTACCTACATACTGGGTGCAACATGTCTCGTAGAGGACGTGTAGTATTACCTACATACTGGGTGCAACATGTCTCGTAGAGGACGTGTAGTATTACCTACATACTGGGTGCAACATGTCTCACATGTGATTAAATAAATAGCATATGTAGAAGCGCAATTGGCAAACATATTTATAGCATATTCTTTGTGTAACTGTCGATTTAAATGTATTTGTGTTGCGCATATATTTGCACAAACCACATCATTTCATACCACAACGATAACTGCCAGAAACAGACAACCAGCTTGAATTTGTTTCATCTGAAAAACACAAAGTGTGATCACTCGGTGACAAAATGTTTGCAATTGTGGTTCCTTTTTTAGGAATAAAATTGCAGCCATTATCCAATATAATTCTCAAGGTTGGATCTACCCGCAAAATGGTTAAGTTTGATTTAATAATTTCAGTTATTTGCTTGAATTGATCACTATATTTTGTGATAAAACATGGTTTTTCCTCATAATTACTAAATTTAGGTTTTATTTCCAAATAATCATCTTGGGTTTTTCTGTCAGCTGCAGCTTTACCCTATCAATCTGGTACCTGCGATAACCCCTAGATGTGAATCGTTCATCGATTGTTTCACATTCCTGTCTATAGAAAGAATCCGTTGTACAGCGCCTCTAGCGCGCACAAATTCTCCTACTGGGAGATTATTTATAACATGCTTAGGATGATTACTACTGGCATGTACGGTAATAAAGAGTTCCCTGTTTGCGGTTTTCTATATAAACGCACTTCAACCCTGGAATCAACTTCATTACCAATCAACAACATGTCTAGAAAAGCAATTTGTTCCCTATTTGTGTGATATGTAAATCTTAAATTATGATTATTGGTATTAAGGAAATTTATGAGTTTTTTGATGTTATTAGTGTCACCCTTCCATATTACTATCAGATCATCAATAAATCTCCCAAAAAATTCTATGTGATCCATAAAAATATTTTCCTGACCATACATTTTTTCTTCCTCCCACCAGGTAACAACAATATTAGCGAGCGATGGGGAAAATTTCGCCCCCATCGCACATCCTTGTAATTGAAGGAACAAATTGCTTTTCTTTTTAAACATGAAGTAATTGTTTTTCAACAAAAATTCCGTTACAGACAAAATCTACTCTTGAAATTCCACACTATATTTTGTATATTTCTGCAATTGATGGTGCAGTGCACGGATAGCTAGATGGTGAGGTATTGCTGAATATAGTGTGGCTATATCCGCAGTGACCCGTGTATAGTCACTGTTCCATTTGATATTCTTCATTACACGTAATACATGTTTACTATCCATGATATAACTGGGTGATCTCAATACCAGTGGTTGAAGTCGTTCATCCAGCCAATCCCCCAAATTCTCTAATAGTGGTGACCCTATCCCAGATACAATGGGTCGCATAGGTGGGGGAAATACCCCCTTATGAAGCCTGGGCAAGGCATGGAAAAAGAGGAATTCTGGGGAAAGGCGGATTCATAAATTCAACTTGTTGACTCGTTAGGAAACCCATTGAATGTCCCTCTTCTAGAATTTTCATTAGGGGAGCTCTTATTTTCTCTGTAGGATCCTTTAACTCCTTGTAGACAACATTATCCTGAAGCAATTCATGTACGTTTTGTTGATAAAGGCCAGTGTCCAGTATGGTAATAGATCCACCTTTATCTGAACTTTTTATTATAATGTTCGGATTATTCTTCAGCACTTCCAATGCATTTTTTTGTTTTTTTGATAAATTAGTTTTGTTCAGATTTTTATTTTCAGATGCCAGTTTAGTGAGTTCACTTTGGAATTCTTCCATCGCTGTCCTGCGTGACTGTACTGGGTAGTATGCAGGATTTGGGACTCTGTTCTCAAATAAACGTTCATTAATATCCAAAAAATTCCTTTCCTCTTCTGACATTTCATATAGATTTTTCAACATTATCTGGTCTGGAAAGGATTTTTCTGAGTATTCATTCACAAACAGATTTTTTTCATGGGCATTATAAGTAGATTCTTGTTCATCAAAAAAAGTTTTTTTATTGTTGGACCTCTGATGAATTTATTCATGTCCAGAATTGTGTCAAAAAGATTAAACTGTTTATTTGGGACAAAGCCCAGTCCTTTCTCCAAAACTTCCACCTGTGCATCTGATAATATTGTTGCTGACAAATTTAGAACTGTTTGCTCCTCTTTTGGTATTGCCTGGTGTGATAGTTTCGCCTTGCGGTATTTTCGCCCTGCCCGCCTCCGTCTTTTCTTATTGGCAATCCTTTGCTCTGTGGATCTCCGTTTTTTGTCAGGATAGAACATGAAGCCGCTGCCTGTTCCTCCATGTCTGCATCGGACAAATCAGTACACCCATCCGTATTATCAGTGGACAAAAAAACTCACATGCCTTTGGGTTTTTTTACCGCTTTCGAAAATTGGTATTGGTGATATTATTTCTGTTAAATGTTTTCCAACTGTATACCACATTTTCTTCATAGTCTCTAATGTCCCTTTTAAATTTTTCTTGTTTCCTTTTTATAATATCTTATGTTATAAATAATCTTCCAGTAGGAGAATTTGTGCGCGCTAGAGGCGCTGTACAACGGATTCTTTCTATAGACAGGAATGTGAAACAATCGATGAACGATTCACATCTAGGGGTTATCGCAGGTACCAGATTGATGGGGTAAAGCTGCAGCTGACAGAAAAACCCGAGATGATTATTTGGAAATAAAACCTAAATTTAGTAATTATTAGGAAAAACCATGTGTTATCACAAAATATAGTGATCAATTCAAGCAAATAACTGAAATTATTAAATCAAATTTATCCATTTTGCGGGTAGATCCAACCTTGAGAATTATATTGGATAATGGCTGCAATTTTATTCCTAAAAAAGGAACCACAATTGCAAACATTTTGTCACCGAGTGATCACACTTTGTGTTTTTCACATGAAAAAAAATCAAGCTGGTTGTCTGTTTCTGGCAGTTATCGTTGTGGTATGAAATGATGTGGTTTGTGCAAATATATGCACAACACAAATACATTTAAATCCACAGTTACACAAAGAATATGCTATAAATATGTTTGCCAATTGTGCTTCTACATATGCTATTTATTTAATCCCATGTGAGACATGTTGCACCCAGTATGTAGGTAATACTACACGTCCTCTACGAGACATGTTGCACCCAGTATGTAGGTAATACTACACGTCCTCTACGAGACATGTTGCACCCAGTATGTAGGTAATACTACACGTCCTCTACGAGACATGTTGCACCCAGTATGTAGGTAATACTACACGTCCTCTACGAGACATGTTGCACCCAGTATGTAGGTAATACTACACGTCCTCTACGAGACATGTTGCACCCAGTATGTAGGTAATACTACACGTCCTCTACGAGACATGTTGCACCCAGTATGTAGGTAATACTACACGTCCTCTACGAGACATGTTGCACCCAGTATGTAGGTAATACTACACGTCCTCTATGAGACATGTTGCACCCAGTATGTAGGTAATACTACACGTCCTCTATGAGACATGTTGCACCCAGTATGTAGGTAATACTACACGTCCTCTACGAGACATGTTGCACCCAGTATGTAGGTAATACTACACGTCCTCTACGAGACATGTTGCACCCAGTATGTAGGTAATACTACACGTCCTCTACGAGACATGTTGCACCCAGTATGTAGGTAATACTACACGTCCTCTACGAGACATGTTGCACCCAGTATGTAGGTAATACTACACGTCCTCTACGAGACATGTTGCACCCAGTATGTAGGTAATACTACACGTCCTCTACGAGACATGTTGCACCCAGTATGTAGGTAATACTACACGTCCTCTACGAGACATGTTGCACCCAGTATGTAGGTAATACTACACGTCCTCTACGAGACATGTTGCACCCAGTATGTAGGTAATACTACACGTCCTCTACGAGACATGTTGCACCCAGTATGTAGGTAATACTACACGTCCTCTACGAGACATGTTGCACCCAGTATGTAGGTAATACTACACGTCCTCTACGAGACATGTTGCACCCAGTATGTAGGTAATACTACACGTCCTCTACGAGACATGTTGCACCCAGTATGTAGGTAATACTACACGTCCTCTACGAGACATGTTGCACCCAGTATGTAGGTAATACTACACGTCCTCTATGAGACATGTTGCACCCAGTATGTAGGTAATACTACACGTCCTCTACGAGACATGTTGCACCCAGTATGTAGGTAATACTACACGTCCTCTACGAGACATGTTGCACCCAGTATGTAGGTAATACTACACGTCCTCTACGAGACATGTTGCACCCAGTATGTAGGTAATACTACACGTCCTCTACGAGACATGTTGCACCCAGTATGTAGGTAATACTACACGTCCTCTACGAGACATGTTGCACCCAGTATGTAGGTAATACTACACGTACTCTACGAGACATGTTGCACCCAGTATGTAGGTAATACTACACGTCCTCTACGAGACATGTTGCACCCAGTATGTAGGTAATACTACACGTCCTCTACGTAAAAGAATTTCTGAACACCTTTATGATGCATGTAATAAAAGTAAAAGGAGTCCCTCAGGAGCCTCTCAACATTTTATTTCTGCACATGGAGCAGATGTCAGCACTTGTAGGGTTAATGTAATAGAAACTATCCCAAACCCCAAGAGGGGAGGTGATAGCTTCTTTTCGCTGCAGTTCTTTTTTTCTATGTGGATATTCAGGCTAAAAACACGATACCCTGCAGGCATGAATTTAAAGTCTGATCTGTTATACATCTATGATGGAAATGATGCGGTTATCTCCTCCATGTGCAGAGTAGATATTTTGCACTGATATTATAATTATAGTGGAGGTTTGTGTGTTTTTTCCTTTGTTGTGTCTCCTCTTCCATGTGCTGTGGACCTCCGCCCAGTTTAATTCCCTCCCACTTCACCTCAGTCACCAAGTGTATATAGGTCCATGTTTATTTGTAAGATGTAAGCTATGAGTAAGGACTCTCCAGTCCGAAACATGTAAGCGGTTTCCACATTGGTGAACCATATGTATTTTATACATGATACCTGTTTTTAATTTTTTGGAATAAAAGTCTTTGGTTTTATAAATCCTCTGGTCAATGATGCTGGAATATCTCTAAAGAATTGTGTATATAGGAGGCTATGTGGCGGCTCATGCTGTATGTAGGAGGCTATGTGGAGGCTCATGCTGTATATAGGAGGCTATGTGGAGGCTCATGCTGTATGTAGGAGGCTATGTGGAGGCTCATGCTGTATATAGGAGGCTATGTGGAGGCTCATGCTGTATATAGGAGGCTATGTGAAGGCTCATGCTGTATATAGGAGGCTATGTGGAGGCTCACGCCGTATATAGGAGGCTATGTGGAGGCTCACGCCGTATATAGGAGGCCATGTGGAGGCTCACGCCGTATATAGGAGGCCATGTGGAGGCTCACGCCGTATATAGGAGGCCATGTGGAGGCTCACGCCGTATATAGGAGGCCATGTGGAGGCTCACGCCGTATATAGGAGGCCATGTGGAGGCTCACGCCGTATATAGGAGGCCATGTGGAGGCTCACGCCGTATATAGGAGGCCATGTGGAGGCTCACGCCGTATATAGGAGGCCATGTGGAGGCTCACGCCGTATATAGGAGGCCATGTGGAGGCTCACGCCGTATATAGGAGGCCAGGGTCGGCGCCAGCACCCGGCAAACCCGGTCAAATGCCGGGGCCCTGAGCTGCCGGGGGGGCCCACTCGCGGTGGCAGGAGTGGCGCACCGCTACTCAGGGGGGCCCGGTGGCCGCGCTGTCACCGCCCCCCACCGAGGATCGAGCTTTCAATTGCATCGGCATCGCAGGTGCGGATACAATTGAGAGCAATGATGAGAGAGTGAGTGGCGCGCTCTTATCATTCTCCCCGCTGTGACTGTCGGCGTTCTTCTGACAGCTCTGCAGAGGACCGCGGTGACGTCATCACTGCGCGCCTGCTGAGAGGTCAGAGCGAGCGACAGCAATGGACGACGCGCCGAGGAGACCGGATCAGCGGGGGAACGAGGAGACGTGAGCCGCCCCTCTACTGACACTGGGCTCCCCTGACTCACAGGCCGGCCACTACACAGCGGCACTAGTACACATAGGGGCCCGGCAGCCACTCTGCCCTATGTGTAGTGCCGCTGTGTAGTGGCCGGCCTGTGAGTCAGGGGAGCCCAGTGTCAGTAGAGGGGCCCCTGACCTGGAGAGGCCGCCAGCCATGTCTGACCTGCACAGCAGACGGGATCTCCATCCTGCAGGACCTGCGATGACGTCACGCCCATGTGACTGTGTGTGAGGAGACGCAGGAGGCCGGCAGCAAGCAAGAGACTGAATCCTGAAGGAGACATGGACACATGACTGGTAATGAGAAAAGAGGGGACATGAGGGGAGGGGGGCTGCAGGGTGAGTGGCATATGAGGGCTGTAGACTGACAGAAGCATGTGAAGGGGTGCAGAGTGTTTGAGAGGGGTAAGTTGGGGTACAGGCAGGGTGAGATATGTGAGCAGGGTGTGTGAGATATGGGGGTGTATTGTGTGTGATATGGGGGGTGCAGGCTGTATGGGAAGCAGGGTATGTGACATATGGGGGTGTAGTGTGTGAGATCTGGGGGGTGCAGGGTGTATGGGAAGCAGGGTGTGAGAGATATGGGGGTGTAGTGTGTGAGATCAGGAGGGTGCAGGCTGTATGGGGAGCAGTGTGTGGGATATGGGGGGTGCAGGCTGTATGGGGAGCAGTGTGTGTGTGTGTGGGATATGGGGGGTGCAGGCTGTATGGGGAGCAGTCTGTGTGTGGGATATGGGGGGTGCAGGCTGTATGGGGAGCAGTGTGTGTGTGTGGGATATGGGGGGTGCAGGCTGTATGGGGAGCAGTGTGTGTGTGTGTGGGATATGGGGGGTGCAGGCTCTATGGGGAGCAGTGTGTGTGTGTGGGATATGGGGGGTGCAGGCTGTATGGGGAGCAGTGTGTGTGTGTGGGATATGGGGGGTGCAGGCTCTATGGGGAGCAGTGTGTGTGTGTGGGATATGGGGGGTGCAGGCTGTATGGGGAGCAGTGTGTGTGTGTGGGATATGGGGGGTGCAGGCTGTATGGGGAGCAGTGTGTGGGATATGGGGGGTGCAGGCTGTATGGGGAGCAGTGTGTGTGTGTGGGATATGGGGGGTGCAGGCTGTATGGGGAGCAGTGTGTGTGTGTGTGGGATATGGGGGGTGCAGGCTGTATGGGGAGCAGTGTGTGTGTGTGGGATATGGGGGGTGCAGGCTGTATGGGGAGCAGTGTGTGTGTGTGTGTGGGATATGGGGGGTGCAGGCTGTATGGGAAGCAGTGTGTGTGTGTGGGATATGGGGGGTGCAGGCTGTATGGGAAGCAGTGTGTGTGTGTGGGATATGGGGGGTGCAGGCTGTATGGGGAGCAGTGTGTGTGTGTGTGTGGGATATGGGGGGTGCAGGCTGTATGGGAAGCAGTGTGTGTGGGATATGGGGGGTGCAGGCTGTATGGGGAGCAGTGTGTGTGTGTGGGATATGGGGGGTGCAGGCTGTATGGGGAGCAGTGTGTGTGTGATATGGGGGGTGCAGGCTGTATGGGAAGCAGGGTGTGAGATATGGGGGTGTAGTGTGTGTGATATGGGGGTGTAGTGTGTGTGATATGGGGGTGCAGGCTGTATGGGAAGCAGGGTGTGTGAGATATGGGGGTGTAGTGTGTGTGATATGGGGGTGCAGGGTGTGTGACATATGGGGGCAGGGGCGTAACTACCGCAGTCGCAGGGTTGGAAGGAGAAGAGAGGTACTTGTTTTTTATTTTGCTGGCTGCATGACACATGGAGGCCTGGAGGGGCCTGGCTGCATGATACATGGAGGTCTATGGGACTGCATAATAAACATGAAGGACACCTTATACATGGACTAGGGGTGCATTATACATGGAGGAGTATGGGGCTGCATAATACAAAATGATGATTTATGGCGCTACATTATAATACATATAGCACTATCGGGGCTACATTATAATAAATGGAGGAATATGGAGGCTACCTTACACATGGTCACACATGGGTGTGCATTATAAAACATGGAGGACTGTGGTGCAGTATAATATATGGAGTACTATGGGGTGAATTATAATACATGGAGAACTATGGGGGTGCATTCTAATATATGAAGGGTTATGTGGGACCCTTTATATTATATGGAAGGCTATGTGGGGGCCATTATAGTATTTGGAGATCTATATACAAGGAGGACAAAGATACAAGCATGGGATGGGAATGTTTTGTGCTGAGGGAAAAAGGCTCTTTCCCTAAGCACCCAGCTTTCCCATGCTCTGCTGTACATCTCTCAGAACCCAGCTTTCCCATGCTCTGCTATACATCTCTCAGCACCCAGCTTTACTCTGTTATGGGAAAGCTGGGTGCTGAGGGAAAGATGGATATCAGAACATGGGAAAGCTGGGTACTGATAGAGGGATTTCAGATCATGGGAAACCTGGGTGCTGAGGGTAAGAGCCAAGTGTCAGCATCATTATCCTGTACCCCGAGTGTCAGTGTCATTATCCCGCACCCTAAGTGTCGGTGTACGTGGAGGGGGGCCCCGGTCCAAATTTTGCACCAGGGCCCTTCAAACTCTAGTTACGCCACTGAGTATTAATCACTGTATTCTACATGAGGGTGCCTACTGCTATCTGGCTCTGCACTGTGCTATATACAGGCTATGCTATATACAAGCTGTATGCTACATGAGGGTGCCTAATGCTATCTGGCTCTCCACTGTGCTGTCTGGGTCTGCACTGTACTATATAGGTCTGTGTACTACATGAGGATATCTAATGCTATCTGGCTCTGCACTGTGTTATATAGGTGCTGTGTACTACATGAGGGTGCCTAATGCTATCTGGCTCTGCACTGTGCTGTCTGGCTCTGCACTGTGTTATATAGGTGCTGTGTACTACATGAGGGTGCCTAATGCTATCTGGGTCTGCATTGTGCTGTCTGGCTCTGCACTGTGTTATATAGGTGCTGTGTACTACATGAGGGTGCCTAATGCTATCTGGGTCTGCATTGTGCTATATGTGTGCTGTATACTACATGAAGGTGCCTAATGCTATCTGGGTCTGCATTGTGCTATATGGGGGCTGCAAAGTGCATGTGGGGGCTACATAATACTATATGGAGGACAATGGGGGCTTCATAACACAATATGGGGGCTGCATACTACTATACCCCCAGAGTTATATGTCCCCTCCACCCAGGTGCTGTATGTCCCCCCCCCACCCCAGACCTCTCTTGGGATGTATATACAGCAGTGTTAGTGTGCTCTATGTGCGGCCATGTCTGTTAGACAAGCCGGGAGGTGAATGAGGCTGTTGCCGGCTTCCCAATATTAGAAATATATATACAGGATAAATATATAAAAATAATGTGTGTGTATGTATGATGTGTATCTATGTATGGCAGTGTATATGACTGTGTCTAGATTTATGTCTATTTATGTGTTTTTGTGAATTTCTCTTTAAGTATGTGTACGTGTGCCTGTATGTGTATGTATCTGTGCATGTCTATGTGTGGATGGGGCCCACTGAGACTCTTTCGCCCAGGGCCCACAAAAACCTGGAGCCGACCCTGTAGGAGGCTATGTGGAGGCTCACACCGTATATAGGAGGCTATGTGGAGGCTCACACCGTATATAGGAGGCTATGTGGAGGCTCACACTGTATATAGGAGGCTATGTGGAGGCTCATGCTGTATATAGGAGGCTATGTGGAGGCTCAAACCGTATATAGGAGGCTATGTGGAGGCTCACACCGTATATAGGAGGCTATGTGGAGGCTCACACCGTATATAGGAGGCTATGTGGAGGCTCACACTGTATATAGGAGGCTATGTGGAGGCTCACACTGTATATAGGAGGCTATGTGGAGGCTCACACTGTATATAGGAGGCTATGTGGAGGCTCACACTGTATATAGGAGGCTATGTGGAGGCTCACACTGTATATAGGAGGCTATGTGGAGGCTCACACTGTATATAGGAGGCTATGTGGAGGCTCACACTGTATATAGGAGGCTATGTGGAGGCTCACGCTGTATATAGGAGGCTATGTGGAGGCTCACGCTGTATATAGGAGGCTATGTGGAGGCTCACGCTGTATATAGGAGGCTATGTGGAGGCTCACACTGTATATAGGAGGCTATGTGGAGGCTCACACTGTATATAGGAGGCTATGTGGAGGCTCACGCTGTATATAGGAGGCTATGTGGAGGCTCACGCTGTATATAGGAGGCTATGTGGAGGCTCACACCGTATATAGGAGGCTATGTGGAGGCTCACGCTGTATATAGGAGGCTATGTGGAGGCTCACGCTGTATATAGGAGGCTATGTGGAGGCTCACACTGTATATAGGAGGCTATGTGGAGGCTCACACTGTATATAGGAGGCTATGTGGAGGCTCACGCTGTATATAGGAGGCTATGTGGAGGCTCACGCTGTATATAGGAGGCTATGTGGAGGCTCACACCGTATATAGGAGGCTATGTGGAGGCTCACACCGTATATAGGAGGCTATGTGGAGGCTCACACTGTATATAGGAGGCTATGTGGAGGCTCACACCGTATATAGGAGGCTATGTGGAGGCTCACACTGTATATAGGAGGCTATGTGGAGGCTCACACTGTATATAGGAGGCTATGTGGAGGCTCACACTGTATATAGGAGGCTATGTGGAGGCTCACACTGTATATAGGAGGCTATGTGGAGGCTCACACCGTATATAGGAGGCTATGTGGAGGCTCACACTGTATATAGGAGGCTATGTGGAGGCTCACACTGTATATAGGAGGCTATGTGGAGGCCTCCTGCTGTATTTTCCCCTCAAGAAAATGAATTGCCCATCCTTGCTATACCTGGCATCCAGAAGACGTCACACACAAGAGGTGCGTGTAATCCAGACAATACGGTAGAGGCTGCGGCTCCTGCAGAGAAAGAGCGGTAGTTCACGTGATACCAGTAGGCGTGGCCTGGACTCTCACGTGGTGCTCGGCTTTCTGTATCGGTGAGTGACTCCGGGACGCCGCTTATTTTCCGGTGTCTTCTGCCGGTGACTGACCGCGGCCGCTCCGGTCACACCGCGCTGTCTGCACTGAGGGGGCTCCGCTGTGAGCATCTGCAGGGGCCGCTCTCAGCAACCAATCACACTTCAGCTTTCAATTCGTAAACTGAACGATAACAGTGAACGGCGGAGCCTGATTGGCTGTCCGCCGCGGGGGGGCGGGACATCGGCACAATCACCTCAAATAAAGGGTCTCCAGTGTCCTCCATCCCCCCCTCTAGTGTGTGCTCCCCGGGGTCTCCAGTGTCCTCCATCCCCCCCTCTAGTGTGTGCTCCCCGGGGTCTCCAGTGTCCTCCATCCCCCCCCTCTAGTGTGTGCTCCCCGGGGTCTCCAGTGTCCTCCATCCCCCCCATCCCCCCCCCCTAGTGTGTGCTCCCCGGGGTCTCCAGTGTCCTCCATCCCCCCCATCCCCCCCCTCTAGTGTGTGCTCCCCGGTGTCTCCAGTGTCCTCCATCCCCCCCCTCTAGTGTGTGCTCCCCGGGGTCTCCAGTGTCCTCCATCCCCCCCCCCCCCTCTAGTGTGTGCTCCCCGGGGTCTCCAGTGTCCTCCATCCCCCCCCTCTAGTGTGTGCTCCCCGTGGTCTCCAGTGTCCTCCATCCCCCCCCTCTAGTGTGTGCTCCCCGTGGTCTCCAGTGTCCTCCATTCCCCCCCCTCTAGTGTGTGCTCCCCGGGGTCTCCAGTGTCCTCCATCCCCCCCCTCTAGTGTGTGCTCCCCGGGGTCTCCAGTGTCCTCCATCCCCCCCCTCTAGTGTGTGCTCCCCGGGGTCTCCAGTGTCCTCCATCCCCCCCATCCCCCCCCCCTAGTGTGTGCTCCCCGGGGTCTCCAGTGTCCTCCATCCCCCCCATCCCCCCCCTCTAGTGTGTGCTCCCCGGTGTCTCCAGTGTCCTCCATCCCCCCCCTCTAGTGTGTGCTCCCCGGGGTCTCCAGTGTCCTCCATCCCCCCCCCCCCTCTAGTGTGTGCTCCCCGGGGTCTCCAGTGTCCTCCATCCCCCCCCTCTAGTGTGTGCTCCCCGTGGTCTCCAGTGTCCTCCATCCCCCCCCTCTAGTGTGTGCTCCCCGGGGTCTCCAGTGTCCTCCATCCCCCCCTCTAGTGTGTGCTCCCCGAGGTCTCCAGTGTCCTCCATCCCCCCCCCCTCTAGTGTGTGCTCCCCGGGGTCTCCAGTGTCCTCCATCCCCCCCCTCTAGTGTGTGCTCCCTGGGGGTCTCCAGTGTCCTCCATCCCCCCCCTCTAGTGTGTGCTCCCTGGGGGTCTCCAGTGTCCTCCATCCCCCCCCTCTAGTGTGTGCTCCCTGGGGTCTCCAGTGTCCTCCATCCCCCCCCTCTAGTGTGTGCTCCCTGGGGTCTCCAGTGTCCTCCATCCCCCCCTCTAGTGTGTGCTCCCCGGGGGTCTCCAGTGTCCTCCATCCCCCCCTCTAGTGTGTGCTCCCCGGGGGTCTCCAGTGTCCTCCATCCCCCCCTCTAGTGTGTGCTCCCCGGGGTCTCCAGTGTCCTCCATTTCCCCCTCTAGTGTGTGCTCCCTGGGGGTCTCCAGTGTCCTCCATCCCCCCCTCTAGTGTGTGCTCCCCGGGGTCTCCAGTGTCCTCCATTTCCCCCTCTAGTGTGTGCTCCCCGGGGGTCTCCAGTGTCCTCCATCCCCCCCTCTAGTGTGTGCTCCCTGGGGTCTCCAGTGTCCTCCATCCCCCCCTCTAGTGTGTGCTCCCCGGGGTCTCCAGTGTCCTCCATCCCCCCCTCTAGTGTGTGCTCCCCGGGGTCTCCAGTGTCCTCCATCCCCCCCTCTAGTGTGTGCTCCCCGGGGTCTCCAGTGTCCTCCATCCCCCCCTCTAGTGTGTGCTCCCCGGGGTCTCCAGTGTCCTCCATCCCCCCCTCTAGTGTGTGCTCCCCGGGGTCTCCAGTGTCCTCCATCCCCCCCTCTAGTGTGTGCTCCCCGGGGTCTCCAGTGTCCTCCATCCCCCCCTCTAGTGTGTGCTCCCCGTGGTCTCCAGTGTCCTCCATTCCCCCCCCTCTAGTGTGTGCTCCCCGTGGTCTCCAGTGTCCTCCATTCCCCCCCCTCTAGTGTGTGCTCCCCGGGGGTCTCCAGTGTCCTCCATTCCCCCCCCCTCTAGTGTGTGCTCCCCGGGGGTCTCCAGTGTCCTCCATTCCCCCCCCCTCTAGTGTGTGCTCCCCGGGGGTCTCCAGTGTCCTCCATTCCCCCCCCTCTAGTGTGTGCTCCCTGGGGTCTCCAGTGTCCTCCATCCCCCCCTCTAGTGTGTGCTCCCTGGGGTCTCCAGTGTCCTCCATCCCCCCTTCTAGTGTGTGCTCCCTGGGGTCTCCAGTGTCCTCCATCCCCCCCCTCTAGTGTGTGCTCCCCGTGGTCTCCAGTGTCCTCCATCCCCCCCCTCTAGTGTGTGCTCCCCGTGGTCTCCAGTGTCCTCCATCCCCCCCTCTAGTGTGTGCTCCCCGGGGTCTCCAGTGTCCTCCATCCCCCCCTCTAGTGTGTGCTCCCCGTGGTCTCCAGTGTCCTCCATCCCCCCCTCTAGTGTGTGCTCCCCGTGGTCTCCAGTGTCCTCCATCCCCCCCTCTAGTGTGTGCTCCCCGTGGTCTCCAGTGTCCTCCATCCCCCCCTCTAGTGTGTGCTCCCTGGGGTCTCCAGTGTCCTCCATCCCCCCCCTCTAGTGTGTGCTCCCTGGGGGTCTCCAGTGTCCTCCATCCCCCCCTCCCCCCCTAGTGTGTTCTCCCCGTGGTCTCCAGTGTCCTCCATCCCCCCCCTCTAGTGTGTGCTCCCCGTGGTCTCCAGTGTCCTCCATCCCCCCCTCTAGTGTGTGCTCCCTGGGGTCTCCAGTGTCCTCCATCCCCCCCCTCTAGTGTGTGCTCCCTGGGGGTCTCCAGTGTCCTCCATCCCCCCCCTCCCCCTCTAGTGTGTGCTCCCCGTGGTCTCCAGTGTCCTCCATCCCCCCCTCTAGTGTGTGCTCCCCGTGGTCTCCAGTGTCCTCCATCCCCCCCTCTAGTGTGTGCTCCCTGGGGTCTCCAGTGTCCTCCATCCCCCCCCTCTAGTGTGTGCTCCCTGGGGGTCTCCAGTGTCCTCCATCCCCCCCTCCCCCCCTAGTGTGTTCTCCCCGTGGTCTCCAGTGTCCTCCATCCCCCCCTCTAGTGTGTGCTCCCCGTGGTCTCCAGTGTCCTCCATCCCCCCCTCTAGTGTGTGCTCCCTGGGGTCTCCAGTGTCCTCCATCCCCCCCCTCTAGTGTGTGCTCCCTGGGGGTCTCCAGTGTCCTCCACCCCCCCCCTCCCCCTCTAGTGTGTGCTCCCCGTGGTCTCCAGTGTCCTCCATCCCCCCCTCTAGTGTGTGCTCCCCGTGGTCTCCAGTGTCCTCCATCCCCCCCTCTAGTGTGTGCTCCCTGGGGTCTCCAGTGTCCTCCATCCCCCCCCCCTCTAGTGTGTGCTCCCTGGAGGTCTCCAGTGTCCTCCATCCCCCCCCTCCCCCCCTAGTGTGTGCTCCCCGGGGTCTCCAGTGTCCTCCATCCCCCCCTCTAGTGTGTGCTCCCTGGGGTCTCCAGTGTCCTCCATCCCCCCCTCTAGTGTGTGCTCCCCGTGGTCTCCAGTGTCCTCCATCCCCCCCTAGTGTGTGCTCCCCGTGGTCTCCAGTGTCCTCCATCCCCCCCTCTAGTGTGTGCTCCCCGGGGTCTCCAGTGTCCTCCATCCCCCCCTCTAGTGTGTGCTCCCCGTGGTCTCCAGTGTCCTCCATCCCCCCCTCTAGTGTGTGCTCCCCGGGGTCTCCAGTGTCCTCCATCCCCCCCTCTAGTGTGTGCTCCCCGTGGTCTCCAGTGTCCTCCATCCCCCCCTCTAGTGTGTGCTCCCCGGGGTCTCCAGTGTCCTCCATCCCCCCCTCTAGTGTGTGCTCCCCGGGGTCTCCAGTGTCCTCCATCCCCCCCTCTAGTGTGTGCTCCCCGGGGTCTCCAGTGTCCTCCATCCCCCCCTCTAGTGTGTGCTCCCCGGGGTCTCCAGTGTCCTCCATCCCCCCCCTCTAGTGTGTGCTCCCCGGGGTCTCCAGTGTCCTCCATCCCCCCCTCTAGTGTGTGCTCCCCGGGGTCTCCAGTGTCCTCCATATCCCCCCTCTAGTGTGTGCTCCCCGGGGTCTCCAGTGTCCTCCATCCCCCCCTCTAGTGTGTGCTCCCCGGGGTCTCCAGTGTCCTCCATCCCCCCCCCTCTCCCCCTCTAGTGTGTGCTCCCCGGGGTCTCCAGTGTCCTCCATCCCCCCCCCTCCCCCTCTAGTGTGTGCTCCCCGGGGTCTCCAGTGTCCTCCATCCCCCCCTCTAGTGTGTGCTCCCCGGGGTCTCCAGTGTCCTCCATCCCCCCCCCTCCCCCTCTAGTGTGTGCTCCCCGGGGTCTCCAGTGTCCTCCATCCCCCCCCTCTAGTGTGTGCTCCCCGGGGTCTCCAGTGTCCTCCATCCCCCCCCTAGTGTGTGCTCCCCGGGGTCTCCAGTGTCCTCCATCCCCCCCCTAGTGTGTGCTCCCCGGGGTCTCCAGTGTCCTCCATCCCCCCCTAGTGTGTGCTCCCCGGGGTCTCCAGTGTCCTCCATCCCCCCCTCCCCCCTAGTGTGTGCTCCCCGGGGTCTCCAGTGTCCTCCATCCCCCCCTCCCCCCCTAGTGTGTGCTCCCCGGGGTCTCCAGTGTCCTCCATCCCCCCCCTAGTGTGTGCTCCCCGGGGTCTCCAGTGTCCTCCATCCCCCCCTCCCCCCCTAGTGTGTGCTCCCCGGGGTCTCCAGTGTCCTCCATCCCCCCCTCCCCCCCAGTGTGTGCTCCCCGGGGTCTCCAGTGTCCTCCATCCCCCCCCAGTGTGTGCTCCCCGGGGTCTCCAGTGTCCTCCATCCCCCCCCAGTGTGTGCTCCCCGGGGTCTCCAGTGTCCTCCATCCCCCCCTAGTGTGTGCTCCCCGGGGTCTCCAGTGTCCTCCATCCCCCCCTAGTGTGTGCTCCCCGGGGTCTCCAGTGTCCTCCATCCCCCCCTCTAGTGTGTGCTCCCCGGGGTCTCCAGTATCCTCCATCCCCCCCCCCTCCCCCTCTAGTGTGTGCTCCCCCGGGTCTCCAGTGTCCTCCATCCCCCCCTAGTGTGTGCTCCCCGGGGTCTCCAGTGTCCTCCATCCCCCCCTCCCCCCCCCTAGTGTGTGCTCCCCGGGGTCTCCAGTGTCCTCCATCCCCCCCCTCCCCCCCCCAGTGTGTGCTCCCCGGGGTCTCCAGTGTCCTCCATCCCCCCCTAGTGTGTGCTCCCCGGGGTCTCCAGTGTCCTCCATCCCCCCCTAGTGTGTGCTCCCCGGGGTCTCCAGTGTCCTCCATCCCCCCTCTAGTGTGTGCTCCCCGGGGTCTCCAGTGTCCTCCATTCCCCCCCCCCTCCCCCTCTAGTGTGTGCTCCCCGGGGTCTCCAGTGTCCTCCATCCCCCCCCTAGTGTGTGCTCCCCGGGGTCTCCAGTGTCCTCCATCCCCCCCTAGTGTGTGCTCCCCGGGGTCTCCAGTGTCCTCCATCCCCCCTCTAGTGTGTGCTCCCCGGGGTCTCCAGTGTCCTCCATTCCCCCCCCCCTCCCCCTCTAGTGTGTGCTCCCCGGGGTCTCCAGTGTCCTCCATCCCCCCATAGTGTGTGCTCCCCGGGGTCTCCAGTGTCCTCCATCCCCCCTCTAGTGTGTGCTCCCCGGGGTCTCCAGTGTCCTCCATCCCCCCCTCCCCCTCTAGTGTGTGCTCCCCGGGGTCTCCAGTGTCCTCCATCCCCCCCCTCCCCCTCTAGTGTGTGCTCCCCGGGGTCTCCAGTGTCCTCCATCCCCCCCTAGTGTGTGCTCCCCGGGGTCTCCAGTGTCCTCCATCCCCCCCTCCCCCCCTAGTGTGTGCTCCCCGGGGTCTCCAGTGTCCTCCATCCCCCCCCTAGTGTGTGCTCCCCGGGGTCTCCAGTGTCCTCCATCCCCCCCTAGTGTGTGCTCCCCGGGGTCTCCAGTGTCCTCCATCCCCCCCTAGTGTGTGCTCCCCGGGGTCTCCAGTGTCCTCCATTTCCCCCTAGTGTGTGCTCCCCGGGGTCTCCAGTGTCCTCCATCCCCCCCTCCCCCCTAGTGTGTGCTCCCCGGGGTCTCCAGTGTCCTCCATCCCCCCCTAGTGTGTGCTCCCCGGGGTCTCCAGTGTCCTCCATCCCCCCTAGTGTGTGCTCCCCGGGGTCTCCAGTGTCCTCCATCCCCCCCTCCCCCCCTAGTGTGTGCTCCCCGGGGTCTCCAGTGTCCTCCATCCCCCCCTCCCCCCCTAGTGTGTGCTCCCCGGGGTCTCCAGTGTCCTCCATCCCCCCCTAGTGTGTGCTCCCCGGGGTCTCCAGTGTCCTCCATCCCCCCCTCCCCCCCTAGTGTGTGCTCCCCGGGGTCTCCAGTGTCCTCCATCCCCCCCTCCCCCCCCTAGTGTGTGCTCCCCGGGGTCTCCAGTGTCCTCCATCCCCCCCTAGTGTGTGCTCCCCGGGGTCTCCAGTGTCCTCCATCCCCCCCTAGTGTGTGCTCCCCGGGGTCTCCAGTGTCCTCCATCCCCCCTCTAGTGTGTGCTCCCCGGGGTCTCCAGTGTCCTCCATCCCCCCCCCCCTCCCACTCTAGTGTGTGCTCCCCGGGGGTCTCCAGTGTCCTCCATCCCCCCCCCTCTAGTGTGTGCTCCCCGGGGGTCTCCAGTGTCCTCCATCCTCCCCCCCTCTAGTGTGTGCTCCCCGGGGGTCTCCAGTGTCCCCCATCCCCCCCCTCTAGTGTGTGCTCCCCGGGGGTCTCCAGTGTCCTCCATCCCCCCCCCCTCTAGTGTGTGCTCCCCGGGGGTCTCCAGTGTCCTCCATCCCCCCCCCCTCTAGTGTGTGCTCCCCGGGGGTCTCCAGTGTCCTACATCCCCCCCCTCTAGTGTGTGCTCCCCGGGGGGTCTCCAGTGTCCTCCATCCCCCCCCCCCTCTAGTGTGTGCTCCCCGGGGGTTCCAGTGTCCTCCATCCCCCCCCCCCTCTAGTGTGTGCTCCCCGGGGTCTCCAGTGTCCTCCATCCCCCCCTCTAGTGTGTGCTCCCCAGGGGTCTCCAGTGTCCTCCATTTCCCCCCCCCTCTAGTGTGTGCTCCCCGGGGTCTCCAGTGTCCTCCATCCCCCCCCTCTAGTGTGTGCTCCCCGGGGGTCTCCAGTGTCCTCCATCCCCGCCATCTAGTGTGTGCTCCCCGGGGTCTCCAGTGTCCTCCATCCCCCCCCTCTAGTGTGTGCTCCCCGGGGTCTCCAGTGTCCTCCATCCCCCCCCCCCCTCTAGTGTATGCTCCCTGGGGTCTCCAGTGTCCTCCATTCCCCCCCCTCTAGTGTGTGCTCCCTGGGGTCTCCAGTGTCCTCCATCCCCAACTCTAGTGTGTGCTCCCCGGGGTCCCCAGTGTCCTCCATCCCCCCCCTCTAGTGTGTGCTCCCCGGGGTCTCCAGTGTCCTCCATCCCCCCCCTCTAGTGTGTGCTCCCCGGGGGTCTCCAGTGTCCTCCATCCCCCCCCTCTAGTGTGTGCTCTCTGGGGTCTCCAGTGTCCTCCATCCCCCCCCTCCCCCTCTAGTGTGTGCTCCCTGGGGTCTCCAGTGTCCTCCATCCCCCCTCTAGTGTGTGCTCCCCGGGGTCTCCAGTGTCCTCCATCCCCCCCCCTCTAGTGTGTGCTCCCCGGGGTCTCCAGTGTCCTCCATCCCCCCCCTCTAGTGTGTGCTCCCTGGGGTCTCCAGTGTCCTCCATCCCCCCCCTCTAGTGTGTGCTCCCCGTGGTCTCCAGTGTCCTCCATCCCCCCCCTCTAGTGTGTGCTCCCTGGGGTCTCCAGTGTCCTCCACCCCCCCCCTCTAGTGTGTGCTCCCCGGGGTCTCCAGTGTCCTCCATCCCCCCCTCTAGTGTGTGCTCCCTGGGGGTCTCCAGTGTCCTCCATCCCCCCCTCTAGTGTGTGCTCCCCGGGGTCTCCAGTGTCCTCCACCCCCCCCCTCTAGTGTGTGCTCCCCGGGGTCTCCAGTGTCCTCCATCCCCCCCCTCTAGTGTGTGCTCCCTGGGGTCTCCAGTGTCCTCCATCCCCCCCCTCTAGTGTGTGCTCCCCGGGGTCTCCAGTGTCCTCCATCCCCCCCCTCTAGTGTGTGCTCCCCGGGGGTCTCCAGTGTCTTCCATCCCCCCCTCTAGTGTGTGCTCCCCGGGGTCTCCAGTGTCCTCCATCCCCCCCTCCCCCCCTAGTGTGTGCTCCCCGGGGTCTCCAGTGTCCTCCATCCCCCCCTCCCCCCCTAGTGTGTGCTCCCCGGGGTCTCCAGTGTCCTCCATCCCCCCCCTAGTGTGTGCTCCCCGGGGTCTCCAGTGTCCTCCATCCCCCCCTAGTGTGTGCTCCCCGGGGTCTCCAGTGTCCTCCATCCCCCCCTCCCCCCCTAGTGTGTGCTCCCCGGGGTCTCCAGTGTCCTCCATCCCCCCCTCCCCCCCCCAGTGTGTGCTCCCCGGGGTCTCCAGTGTCCTCCATCCCCCCCTAGTGTGTGCTCCCCGGGGTCTCCAGTGTCCTCCATCCCCCCCTAGTGTGTGCTCCCCGGGGTCTCCAGTGTCCTCCATCCCCCCCTCTAGTGTGTGCTCCCCGGGGTCTCCAGTGTCCTCCATCCCCCCCCCCTCCCACTCTAGTGTGTGCTCCCCGGGGGTCTCCAGTGTCCTCCATCCCCCCCCTCTAGTGTGTGCTCCCCGGGGGTCTCCAGTGTCCTCCATCCTCCCCCCCTCTAGTGTGTGCTCCCCGGGGGTCTCCAGTGTCCCCCATCCCCCCCCTCTAGTGTGTGCTCCCCGGGGGTCTCCAGTGTCCTCCATCCCCCCCCCCTCTAGTGTGTGCTCCCCGGGGGTCTCCAGTGTCCTCCATCCCCCCCCTCTAGTGTGTGCTCCCCGGGGGGTCTCCAGTGTCCTCCATCCCCCCCCCCCTCTAGTGTGTGCTCCCCGGGGGTTTCCAGTGTCCTCCATCCCCCCCCCCCTCTAGTGTGTGCTCCCCGGGGGTCTCCAGTGTCCTCCATCCCCCCCCCTCTAGTGTGTGCTCCCCGGGGTCTCCAGTGTCCTCCATCCCCCCCTCTAGTGTGTGCTCCCCAGGGTCTCCAGTGTCCTCCATTCCCCCCCCCTCTAGTGTGTGCTCCCCGGGGTCTCCAGTGTCCTCCATCCCCCCCCTCTAGTGTGTGCTCCCTGGGGTCTCCAGTGTCCTCCATCCCCCCCCTCTAGTGTGTGCTCCCCGGGGGTCTCCAGTGTCCTCCATCCCCGCCATCTAGTGTGTGCTCCCCGGGGTCTCCAGTGTCCTCCATCCCCCCTCCCCCCCTAGTGTGTGCTCCCCGGGGTCTCCAGTGTCCTCCATT